>NC_143151.1:13051194-13351194 GCF_041381405.1 Jatropha curcas | reverse complement strand
TTTATAACCCTTTCCTGCTGCTGCTAGCTTAAAGTCCCATCCAGACAAAGAAATGAAATGCTACTCCTGGTCAGCATGGAATTATATTAGTATCTAGCCAAAACAGGCATCAATCCACATGAAGCATGTAAACATACATAAAACAGGATGATCTGATTGGCACTTTCATGAGAATGCATCATCTGAGACACAATAACAAAATACAAAAATGAAAAACTATCTAGTTCAGAAATCTAAAAACATACTTCGGTCCAAATAAACCTCCTTGAATAAATCATTATTTGTGCACATCATATTTTCAAAATTAAGCAGGTCAGATTATTTATTTTGAAATCTTCTAATAGATGGCTAAATAGCTCCTAAAGTCAAACCAAGCCTGAAAACACCTCACTCCCTGTATTAGTCTACTTGACAAAAAGCATACAACTGAAAAGTATATCATTGGAGTGCCCCTATACAACCATGCATACTACTTCAAAAACTTTTAAGTAGGTAGTAATTCATACCTAGAAAGGGGAATTTGTAAGAGATCCAGAAAGGAAGTCCATTGGCCGAAGAGAATGCTCTTAGAGCCTGATGAATGAAGTTCTCAAGCTCTTTCAAGAGAGCAACAATTGGTTGATTCCACCCAATTTTTATCAATATCAATCTGAAACCTACTGTCAGTTGGAGCTATAATAAGCTCTTGCCTAGTGATGGTTTCCCAGGAGAGATGAAAAAGAAACACTCTCAGCTCGGAGGAAAGAAGAGGTTGTAATAAAAAGATTTAATGGAGAATAAAGTTTAAACCTAAAATGAAATATAAAAGATGAAATCATAGAGATGAATTCATAACAGTAGCTTCCAGATACCTATAAACAGGACATAAACCAGAACTCGAATTTCACCAGCTTGCCAAGAGACATTCTCGGC
Organism: Jatropha curcas; assembly: GCF_041381405.1. Taxonomy (NCBI): domain Eukaryota; kingdom Viridiplantae; phylum Streptophyta; class Magnoliopsida; order Malpighiales; family Euphorbiaceae; genus Jatropha; species Jatropha curcas. The sequence goes on along the minus strand of NC_143151.1, from coordinate 13,350,282 downwards.
ATAAGCAGTGAGCACAAGGTGTCAATACTGCATCTTCAAATGCTTCAAGACATATTGGACACTCTCCCTGTTCCCCCTTGCGCAGCTCTTCCACAACCTCTTGAACATACGCCCGTGAAGGGACATCTCTGGCTTCTCCTTCCAAGGCATTCTGGCCACCTTTAAGGAAGCATTTAGCTAGCTTGTTTAGATCAGAACATTCTTGTGTATCACCTCGACTGGAGATGTCAAAATCACTCAATCACTAACAATAGAATGATATCTCAATGAAGTGCTATTACGTGGTGATTTTGATGGCAATTAAGTGATGATAAATCTTATCAATTTAAGTTCATATTGGCAAACATTAAAGTTTAAAAGTGGCTGTAGGAATTGCAAAAGGAAATTTCATATTTCAACAGTTTCTGGCTCATTTAAGTGAAAAAGTGAAGTGACTGTTTACAAATAAACTAGCAGAGAAACTGTGTTACTTTCCATCATCCAAGTCAAAATTTGAGCAAAAAGATTCTTTTCCAGACAACATAAGTACACTATAATTCCTTTCAAAACAACCATAAGTTGAAAAGGGTGAAGTCCACACCTCATCACAAGAAATGGATGATCACAGCATTGACGAAGATGTAAAAGCAACTCTAATATATAAGCATAATTATGAAGAACCTGCCCTTGCTCTACAAACTGATCAAACTTCACCTGAGGAGATTCCCATCAAAAGGTTATACAAAACTATGACAGAAAATCTAGACCAAATTATGTCACATGAAATGCAATCATGAAAAGGAATTTCAAACCTTGGATCTTTTAAACAATGCCTCATAGAAATCTCTTTCAGCTTCTGTCAGTTCACAGTAAATCACTTGAGTGTCTGCAGGAGGAAGAACTAGAATTGGCCTGCAACAAGCTAAAACTTTTAGAGATTAATTTGAAAAAATGCTGAGAGGTGATGATGTATTACACCATTATACAGTACATTCACCTGCCTTCTCGATCTATACTAGATTTTGTTCTCCTTAACATGATTAGCTTTAGATTGGTCTGGACCAACTTCAGTCCTCTCTCATCACCCTCCTCAAATGGTTCCTGGACAAGTTTATTCCACCTAGGTCATAAAAGAAACAAATTAACCACAGCCTCCTCGCCCCAAATGACACCTCAACTCTTACAGAAATATAGAATTTAGTGGATATTAGGGGGCTTATTTAATCAATTCAGGAACTATGCTCCATAGGTAAGACAAGAGCTTCATCTTCCAATAGACTTGTATTTAACAAATGCAGCATAACAAACCCTATCAATTTATCCACTTTCACTTTCATACACATTTTTAACATCTTTTTTGGTGTGTAACTATGCTTCTCGCACACACACTCTGTGAATTGCAGCCTACAAACTACAATGAAATTGTAAAACTCATTATAAAAAGGAATTGCAGGCAGAGAAATTAACTATAATAACTGAAGCAAAACTCACCGTGCCCAATTTTCCCAAGGCTCCACCTTCAAAAACCGAAGAAGGCTGTAGATGTCTTCTAAGCTATTCTGAGATGTAAAACATTTGCATCGGGAACTATAACATCCAAAAAGCCATACAAGAAAGCAATAACTTTTCATCTACTGGATAAAGCATCAGCGCTTAAATTTACCTTAGAATTTAGATAGTATGGTAGTGATGCCCTTGGTCTAAGTCTAAATGTTAGAATAGATATATCTAAAGCAAGCATCCAGGTTTGAACTAAACATCCCGTATCTTCCAAGTATCAAAAAATAAAAAATTTACATGAATAAGATAAGAGGTCATGAACAAAGTCATATATGTATGAGAACTCGGTGTACAGAGACAGCACTGGAAAATAAAGTACCAAATGAATAAACTTCAGATTGATACTACACAAAATAGTTAAAAGTATTTGACATAATATACACACGCTTCAGTCTCAAGGACCTGGCCTCAGTGCCAGACAGCAAATTTTGAGATAAAAGATATTCCTCATTTCCCATCTCGATTAGTAAAAGAATATGTGAAGAAAGATAAATAGCTTAATGAGGTACTATAAGCAGAGGCGTTGTTTTAGAAGACAGCGTGGTAATAGCCAGTTGAGCATGTCAGTCCAGAACTTAACTTCATGAACTCCATCAGAAAACAAGGATTTTGTGAGTTAGATCATTTTCTAGAATTTTTAATTATATGTGCATCAAGTTCAGGGTTATTTTGGCTGTTAATTGTGAACTCTAGAAGACGCTGAACGTGTTAGAAGGTTCTCCTCTGTATATATAGAAATAAGAGAATTTTGAAACCAAGGACTTATATAAACACGAACAAAATACATCACCTGAATAGGTGTGGCAGTGAGGCACCGGCGACAGTTAGCAACCAGAGCAGCAGCTGCGATTGAAATTTGAAATTTTGAAGATTTTATGGTATGTGCCTCATCAAGAATCACTCTAAACAACCGAACTGAGTGAATTCCCCCATTCTCCTCCATATCCTAGAAAGAAAACAGGAAGAAGAAAGAGTGCATTATTTCTTATGAAATTTATGCAAATATAAAGACAAACAGAAAAATGCTAGATTCTTTTAAACTACCTCTGCTGTAAACTCCGAAGTTAATATTCCATATGTAGTTATTACAACATCATTCTGGGCCAGAAGTTTTGCATCCTTTGCTCTACTTTGTCCACAGTGAACATATATAGACAAAGAACCAGGTTGTGCATGAGTTTCTATCTCAGCCTCACAGAAAACTCAAATGTTTTAGATTACCCTTACAAACAATAAGTTAGTTATTAACAAGGTTAAAACTTTCATAACTACGGACCTAACAACTGCCATCTATTCAACTACCAAAAGAATATGAAGAAGGGAATAGAGACAAACCAACAACAAATAACAACCATAGGATGCATAAAAGACAATACAAGTACCTTCTATTGGCCCAATAGAGTCATGGGACATACTATCAGATAGCCACCATTTACAAGAACCTTCTTTTGCTTCATCTGCTTAACAAAGCCTGAAAATTTTGTAGCCTTTTTTGGTTGATTTGGCGACTGATCTGAAATATCATTGGCCTCAACGATTTCACTGAAAGCTGACTCACAGATTGACTACTTAATGGCCCATTCCTTTGTGAATGAGCAAGTAGAAGGGCTATGGTCATGATGGTCTTACCAAGTCCCATAGCATCCGCCAGAATCTTCAAAAGTATAATTTAGTCGAGCAACTATTGATACAAATTGAAAATAACTATTTAAATGTTGATAAAATTTAAATAAAATTGAGCCATAGGAACATATATACTCCTCCCCTGGCCATTTGAAGTGTGCTTTGAATTTCTACTGTAGCATCGCCTGTAAACTTGTTTAAATAGATAACAAGCTCCCTCCTACAAGAATAAAATCCAACTAACATTCAGCACTGGGTAAATAGAATCTATTGAATGCTACAAGAATCCAACGTAATTTTCAGCCAGATGATACGCCTCCCAACATGGATGAAGAGTTGTTGCTCCCTTATCCACGCATTTTCCCTTCTCCAGTTGAAGCATCCAATGTAGCGCCTGCTTTTGGTAGGGTCGAAGTTCACACAGAAGTGTACTAGGACGATCCATTTTCTTAATCATTACAATTTTAAGGTAATTCTAAACCAAATGTGAATTGCCGGCTTCACTGACACAGTAAGAGTTCCTCATAAATAGCAATACCTTTAACTTCAGAGTAATCACCAACATCGACGATATTGTCAAGCTCAGCATCCGAAATGGGCTCCTCATTTTCAACTTCATTTCCATTTTTTGGTTGATTCATAGACTTGTTAAGCCGGAATACCAGATCCATCCTGTTCAGGTAAAAGTATTAGCTGGACTTCACCGAGAAAGAAAATTATTGACAAAATGCATATCAAACTTTTACTTACCTTTGAGTTCTATAATTCAACGTTGAAAAAGATATTCTCGTATGATTTACATCAACAGGGACACACACACACACACACATATATATATATATATGATTCTATAAACCTACTTGTTGGAGCATACCAACACTCCTCAAGTTGGAGCATACCAACTTGTTACAAAGACAGTTAACCTGAGGTCCATTTAGAGCTTTTGTAAAGATATCTCCTAACTGTTCATTTGTTTAACGTGCCATTTAGAGATAATGCCTTGTTGTATCTTTTCACGAATGAAATGATAATCAATCTCGATATGTTTTGTTCGTTCATGGAATACTGGATTTGATGCAATGTGAAGAGAAGATTGATTATCACACCATAACTTTGCAGGCAAGGAAGACTTGAAGCCAATTACCTCTAACAACTGACGAATCCAAATTATTTCACAAGTAGATTGTGCCATAGCTCGATATTCTGATTCAGCACTCGATCGTGAGACAACTTTTTATTTCTTGCTCCTCCGCGATATCAAATTTCTATCCACCAAGACACAATATCTTGATATTCTATTAACCTTCGAACCTGCTCAATCCACATCTGAAAAGCACTCAATGTCCAAATGCCCATGATTACTATAAAGGAGGCCACGGTTTAGATTACCTTTCAATTAGCACAAAATCTGTCCTAAAGCTTCCCAATGGATAACAGTAGGAGAATACATAAACTAGCTTAAGACGCTCACAGAGTAAGTAATATTTGGACGTGTTACCATAAAATAATTCAGTTTGCCCACCAATCTTCTATACATCTCAGGATCATCAAATAGCTCACCACCAATTGAAAGTTGCAAATTAGGAGTCATTGGAGCACTGCATGGCTTGGCACCCAACTTTCCAATTTCCTTCAGTAAGTCAAGGACATACTTCCTTTAAGATAACAAGATGCCTTTCTTACACCTAGACACTTCAATACCCAAAATATACTTCAACAATCCTAAGTCTTTTGTCTAGAACTGAGTCTAGAGGAATGACTTGAGTGATGTAATGCCCGCTGAATCACTCCCTGTAATAACAATGTCATCAACATAAACCACAAGTAGAATCAAACCAGTCTTAGTACTTCTGAAAAATACAGAATGATCAGAAGTAATCTTCTGCATGCCAAATTGGTGTATCACATTGCAAAATCTACCAAACCAAGCGCGAAGACTCTGTTTTAGGCCATAAAGAGATTTTCGAAGTTTACACACTTTACCCGACTCCCCCAGAGCAACAAAGCCTGGTGATTGCTCCATGTAAACTTCCTCCTGAAGACCCCCATAAAGAAAGGCATTCTTAACGTCCAGCTGATGTAAAGGCTAGTCAAAAGTAGCTGCTAAAGAAATAAACAAACGAACAGAAGACAATTTGGCTACAGGAGAAAAGTATCAGAGTAATCAAGGCCATAAATTTGAGAATAGCCCTTAGCAACTAATCGAGCCTTGAGACGAGCAACAGACCCATCAGGATTCATTTTAACGATGAAAATCCATTTACAACCAATAGCTTTCCTACCTGCCGTAAGAGGCACATGATCACAAGTACCATTAGTATCTAAGGCAACCATCCCCTGTTTCATTGCTGCACACTAACTAGGATGGGACAAAGCTTGGACAATAGTTTTAGGGGTAGAGACAGAGTCTAGGTTACTTACAAAACAACGAGATGAAGAAGAAAGATGGTCATAACTCACAAAAGAAAAAATAGGATAGGTACACTTGCATTTACCTTTTTGAACAGCAATGGGAAGGTGAAGGTCTGACTGAGGAGTGAATGGCACAGGCTCAAGTTGAGTGGAGGGAACCGGATCTTCTGTTAAAGTGGCAGGTGGAGGAAGTGAGTCAAGAGTTTCTGGTCTCCTGGAATAAACCTGTTCAAAATGAGGGCGGGTAGATGTTGGTGCAGGAGGGGGAATAGGAGCGATAAACGCTGTAGTACGAGCAGTGCAAGTTCAGGAATAGGAGCAGGAGCAGGAGCAGGAGAGCTGCGAAATTGTTGGATAGCGTAGACTAAAAGTTGATAATCCTCCGTCTCACTCTTATATATAGGAGAAGGAAAAAATGGAGTAGTATAAAAAAATGTGACATCTATAGAAATAAGATAACGGTCAAGATAGGGAGAGAAACGACGATACTCCTTTCAATGCTGAGAATACCCAAGGAAAACACAATGAAGGGACTTTGGATCTAATTTGAAAACCTGTGGACAAACATCACAAACAAAACAAGTACAACTAAAAATACGAGGTTCAATGGGAAATAGAAGTTTAGAAGGAAATAAGACACTATAAGGAATTGCACCATTAAGTACAAAAGAAGGCATGCGATTAATCAAGAAACATGTAGTAGAGACAGCATCCGCCCAAAAATGTTTAGGGGCCTTGGAATAGAAGTGCCCTAGCAACCTCAAGAAGATGTCGATTTTTCTTTCTGCAACCCATTTTGAGAAGGAGTATCAACACAAGATGTTTGATGAAGAATACCATTCTGTGACATATAAGATTGGAAGGAACTAGATAGATATTCTTTTGCATTATCACTTTGCAATATGCGAACAGATGTATTAAATTGAGTTTTAACATCAACACAAAAAGGAATAGAAAATAGAGAATATCTCAGAACGAGATTTCCTTGAAAATAACCAAGAAATACGAGAATAATCATCCACAAAAGTTACAAAATACCGAAAGCCAGTTTTAGAAATAATAGGACATGGACCGCAAACATCAGAATAAACTAACTCAAAAGGGGATGAAACCTATTTATTGACTCGAGGAACTACAGGTAAACGATGATGTTTGGCAAATTGACAAGATTCACATTCTAAAATTGATAAAGACTAAAACTGTGGACTCAACTTCTTTAGAGTAGACAATGAAGGATGACCCAAATGACAATGAACCTCAAGAGGAGAGAGAGCACTAGCACAAGCCAGAGATGATGAAACTTGTTCATCCAGAAGATAAAGGCCACTAGATTCACATCCTCTACCAATAATCTGCTTCGTCAAAAGATCTTGAAACACACAGTAGGTAGAATAAAATTTAACACAATAATTTAGTAGATGAGTAATTTTGCTAACAGACTATAGATTGAATGAAAAATGAGGCAAATAAAAAATAGAAGACAACGGAAGAGACGGAATGGGATTGGCAGTGCCAATACACTTGACAGAAGATGTGGACCCATCAACTAGAGTAACATGACGATTAAATTGTTTAGGTTCTTTTACTAAGGATAAGAGGCACGGGTTACCTGTCATATGATCTGTGCAACCAGAATCAATGAACCACTTTGATGAGCTAGACGTAAGACATGTAGTAGGAGTACCTGAATTGGCAGTAGCAGCAATTGAGGAATCACTAGACTTAGAAGAACGGTATCTAGAGAGCTCAGCATACTCCGCAGCAAAATTTGTTACAGTGTTGTCAGAAGAAGTAACTGCAGAATCTGGAGTGGCCATATTTGCCCTTGGCGGCTTATTGATCAGTTTCTTGCAATACCGTTACTGGCACCAAGTTCATGGAAATAATGGCAGATAAGAATGCTCGCCTCCTGATTAATTGCTCCATTACTATGCTTATTTCCTCCTCCTCCCCTGTTTCCTAGCTGCCTAACTATCTGATTACGACTTACAAGGGCATTATTATCATAAGGGGAAGGGGTATGAGAACCTTCAGTACATAGTAATCTAGCAAAAGTCTCTTGAAGAGAGGTAACGTCACTACCTAAAAGAACCTGTGATTTGGCAGTTTCAAAAACTGGAGCAAGACCTGCAAAAAAGCTCATTACAGCCATTTGTTCTCGCAGAGTCTGTTGAACCTTGACATCGAGGCTAAAAGGCAACAAAACATTAAGTTCCTTTAAATCTTTTTAAATTCCATGAAATAAGCTGTAAGGGGCTTATCTCGCTGGTCAGCCCGATAAAATCCTTTGCAGACCTCATACATACGAGACGGATTACCTTTTCCCGAATACAAGAGTTCAAGATATTCCATTAATTCTTTAACAAACTCACAATGATTAATTAACCCAACCACTTCACTATCAATAGAATTTCAAATCATTAGAAATAACTTAGCATCTTCCCTTAACCAACTTTGTCTAGTGTCACCAGTTGGTGGATCATCAATTAGATGATCATCTTTTTCAACACTTCGCAAATAAATCTAATTGTCTTACTCCAATCTAAATAATTTATTCCTTTTAATTTATGTTCTGTGATTTTATTCATTGCTGGGATCAATTCAGTAATAGTAGCTTTAGAATATGTTGGTTCAGTACCCATTAATAAAAACTAAACACCCCAACAACAACTTAGAAATAGAGGCACCAAATAACAGCATGAACCCAACAGAATAGTACCAACACCAAAAGGAATCGAAAGCTGCAAACCGTAGTAGCAAAAACAAAGGAAGTGCCGACCAGATGTTGTCGGAGTGAAAAACTACACACTGGAAAAGACTCTTGACGCTGAGTCGATCCTAGAGGATGAAACTAGATCGCCGAAAACTACCGGATGTGCCTCCACTCACCATCTCTTGAGTCAACGTCAGATTCTTCTAACGGCTCATGAGGTCCACTCGCTAGTCTTCTGGCCACCGGATTTAATAGAGAGGCTGATCGGAGGTCACTCTCCCTTCCTTGGGTGGCGGTGAGATAAACGCACCAACCTAGATAGGAGACCTAGAATGACAATCATGAAATAGGGAGCTTCTCGCCGGAAGCGTCAACGCAGACCGAAAAAAAAAAGCTAATGAGCCAAAGGCTCTGCTACCATATAATTCAATGTGGAAAAAATATTCTCATATGATTTACATCAATAGGGACACACATATATACATTTATAGGATACTATAAACCTATTAGGAATCAAACTCCTAATAGAAGTCTATTTACAACTAGTCCCTAACAAGTTTAAAGGTCGTTTCCTCGTATACAAATCAGCAGGTGTAAATTCTGCCTACTTAAGCACAAATTTGGTAAAGGGTGAACAATTGTTTCCTCAGTTGAATTGTTGGCTGCCTTAAGTGAGATCTGCTGGTTCTTATGGAACATGGCACTATTAATGTATACACTAGCATAAAGTCAAGATTCATCAGCAACTACATGGTATCCAACAAACATAATACTAAACCATAGGGAAACAAAGTTCATCGTTATCAATTCTAGATCATTGATGCATCATTAATTGTGAAACTGCATACTTTTTTTCAGATAGGCAAAACCGCATACTTAATATCTGTTAAATAGACAATGTATCCTTACATGACTTTTGATCAAAACTGTAATTTCAATGTGGAAAAAATATTCTCTCTACTTAATTTTCATCAACAGGGACACATATATATACATATACAGGATACTATAAACCTATTAGGAATCTAACTCCTAACAGAATTCTATTTACAACTAGTCTTTAACACTGCCCCCCAAGTTGGAGCATAGATGTTAATCATGCTCAACTTGTTACAAAGATAGTTAGCCTGAGGTCCATTTAGAGCTTTTTAAAGATATCTCCTAACTATTCACTTGTTTTAATGTGCCTTGCAGAGATAACACCCTGTTGTATCTTTTCATGAATGAAATGACAATCAATCTTGATATGTTTTGTTCATTCAAGGAATATTGGATTTGATGCAATGTGAAAAACAACTTGATTATTAAACCATAACTTTGCAGGCAAGGATGACTTGAAGCCAATTTCCTCTAACAACTGATGAATCCAAATTTATTCATAAGCAAATTGTGCCATAGCTCGATATTCTGATTCAGCAGTCGATCTTCAGACTGCATTTTGTTTCTTGCTCCTCCATGATATCAAGTTTCCACCCACAAAGACACAATATTCTGAAGTTGATCTTCTATCAACCTTTGAACATGCCCAATCTGCATCTGAAAAACACTCAATGTCCAAATGCCCATGATTACTGTAAAGGAGGCCATACCCTGGATTACCTTTCAAGTAGCACAAAATTTGTCTTAAAGCTTCCCAATGGATAACAGTAGGAGAAGACATAAACTAGCTTAAGACACTCACAGAGTAAGCAATATCTGGACGTGTTACCATAAGATAATTCAGTTTGCCCATCAATCTTATATACATGTAGGATCATCAAATAGCTCACCACCAATTTAAAGCTACAAATTAGGAGTCATTGGAGCACTACATGGCTTGGCAACAAGATTCCAGTTTCCTTCAATAAGTCAAGGACATACTTCCTTTGAGGTAACAAGATGTCGCTCTTACACTTAGACACTTCAATACCCAAAAATACTTCAACAATCCTAAGTCTTTTGTTTGGAACTGAGTCTGGAGAAATGACTTGAGTGATGTAATGCCCGCTAAATCACTCCCTATAATAATAATGTCATCAACATAAACCACAAGTAAAATCAAAGCAGTCTCAGTACTTTTGAAAAATACAAAATGATCACAAGTACTCTTCTGCATGCCAAATTGGTGTACCACATTACCAAATCTACCAAACCAATCTCGAGGACTCTGTTTTAGGCCATAAAGAGATTTTTGAAGTTTACACACTTTACTCGACTCCCCCTGAGCAACAAAGCCTGGTGGTTGCTCCATGTAAACTTCCTCTTGAAAATCCCCATAAAGAAAGGCATGCTTAACATCCAACTAATATAAAGGCCTGTCAAAAGTAGCTGGTAAAGAAATTAACAAACGAACATCAGATAATTTGGCTACAGGAGAAAAAGTATCAGAGTAATTAAGGCCATAAATTTGAGAATAGCCCTTAGCAACTAATCGAGCCTTGAGACGAGCAACGGACCCATCAGGATTCATTTTTAACGGTTAAAACCAACTTATAAACAATAGCTTTCTTACTTGAGAGGAGAGGCACAAGATCCCAAGTACCATTAGTATCTAAGGCAGCCATCTCCTCTTTCATTGTTGCACACCAATCAGGATGGGACAAAGCTTGGACAATAGTTTTAGGGGTAGACATAGAGTCTAGGTTACTTACAAAACAACGAGATGAAGAAGAAAGATGATCATAAATGACAAAAGAAGAAATAGGATAGGTACATTTGCATTTACCTTTTCGAAGAGTAATGGGAAGGTCAAGGTCTGACTGAGGAGTGGATGGCATAGGCTCAAGTTAAATGGAGGGAACCGGATCTTCTATTGAAGCGGCAGGTGGGGGAAGTGAGTCAAGAGTTCCTGGTCTCCTGGAATAAATCTGTTCAAAACAAGGCCAGGCAGATGCTAGTGCAGAAGGGGGAATAGGAGAAGCAGACGCTGTAGCAGGAGCAGATGCAAGTTCAGGAATAGGAGCAGGAGCAGGAGAGCTAGGAAACAGCTGGATAGCGTAGACTAAAAGCTCATCATCCTCCCCCTCACTCTTATATATAGAAGAAGGAAAAAATGGAGTATTCTAAAAAAATGTGATAGCCACAGAAATAAAATACGGTCAAGATCGGGAGAGAAACAACGATACCCCCTTTGATGTCGAGAATACCCAAGGAAAACACAACGAAGGGACTTTGGATCTAATTTGGAAACTTGTGGATGAACATCACGAACAAAATAAGTACAATAAAAAATACGATTTTAAATGGGGAATAGAAGCTTGGAAGGAAACAAGACACTATAAGGAATTGCACCATTAACCATATAAGAAGGCATGCGATTAATGAAAAAACATGCAGTAGAGACAGCATCCCTCCAAAAATATTTAGGGACCTTCATTTGGAATAGAAGTGCCCTAGCAACCTCAAGAAGATATCAATTTTTTCTTTCTACAACCCCATTTTGAGGAGTATTAACACAAGATGTTTGATGAAGAATACCATTCTGTGACATATAAGATTTGAAGGAACTAGATAGATATTCTTTAGCATTATCACTTTGCAATATGCGAACAGAGGTATTAAATTGAGTTTTAATCTCATCACAAAAAGAATAGAAAATAGAGAATATCTCAAAACGAGTTTCCATTTAAAATAACCAAGTAACACAAGAATAATCATCCATAAAAGTTGCAAAATACTGAAAGCCAGTTTTAGAAATAACAAGACATGGACCCCAAACATCAGAATGAACTAACTCAAAAGGGGATGAAAGCCATTTATTGAATCAAGGAACTAAAGGTAAATAATGATGTTTGGCAAATTGACAAGATTCACATTCTTAAATTGATAAAGACTGAAACTGTGGACACAACTTCTTTAAAATAGACAATGAAGGATGGCCCAAACAATAATGAACCTGAAGAGGAGATAGAGCACCAGCACAAGCCAAAGATAACGAAACTTGTTCATCTAGAAGATAAAGGCCACTAGACTCATGCCCTCTACTAATAATCCACTTCGTCAAAAGATCCTGAAACACACGATAGGTAGGATAAAATTTAACACAACAAATCAGTAGATGAGTAATTTTGCTTTCAGACAATAGATTGAATGGAAAATGAGGCAAACAAAAAATAGTAGACAACGGGGAGATGAGATGGGATTGGCAGTGCCAATACACTTAACAGAAGATGTGGACCCATCAGTGTTTTCGCACCGCCCCCGAGCGACCCGAAAAACGCTCGATTTATTTTTAATTATTGGTTAGAAAGGTGGATTTTTATTAAATGGTGACAAAACCTCTTAGGAACACGATGCCGATAAATCGGTCTTATAAAACATTTTGAGTCGCCACCCATTTTTTCGGCAATGGGACCGTTTCCAATTAAAAGGGACTTCATTTAACCCATTTTTATTTAAGGCCAATTATTTAAAAGACTGGTCAGGCGCACCAAGTGCGATTCTAGGTAAGGAAATTGGGTACGTCGGCCCGTTGGAAGCCGACGCCCGGAAAACCGGCCTTTTTTAACCTACAATTTCTAATTTCATTTTATTTTTAGAAAAGCCAATTTATTTACATAAACCCAACCCGAATAAATCAAACCGAGTTCTTATGTGGAAAATCATTTAATCGTCCCAAATAAATTTATTCATTGCATTCATAATCATTCAAACCACATCAACCATTCATCCCATAGTAATCAAATCAAAATAATTCAAAGACCCGCTCTTGCCTTATGGTTAAAGGCGGGCCACAAATCGAACCTAAAATATATTCTACCCAATTAAAATACAATAAACCCTAAAATCCCATAATCATGCATAATAAAATATTAACCTATTTGATTTGATTAAACCATAATCTGCCCATTATTGGTTATTTCTTGAATTATAAAAAAAATTTAAATATTTATTTAATTACACAAAATAATAAAGAAAAATGAAATTATTCTGGAACCCTAGAATAGTCGCGTCACGCAGCTGTTCTATGGAAGAACAGTTGCGTGACGGATCTCATAGCTGCGTGACGCACCTGTTCGTGACTTTGTCAAAACTTTCAGATTCATCCATCATTTATTTAAAATACAATATTAAATAAAAAGATATAAATGAAATAAAATTATGAGCACGAATAGTTCTGTCATGCAGCTACTCGGGGTAATGTCAACCTCTTTTGGACATGAACAGTTCCGTCACGCAGCTTGTAGCTGCGTGACAAGCTGCGTGACGCAACTGCTCTGGTCCGTAACTACCTTTCAAACTACCTTTTTTACGTTTTCTTTTTATCAAAATTTGTTTTAATATTATTCAGAAACACTCAATAATAGGCAGAATGCTATTTAATCAATATCAAACTATCCAAATATCAACAAATAGATATTTAATAAATTAATGACTAAGAAAATACCAAGAAGAGTTTAGATGATTACCTAACCCTCAGATTTGAGGATTGCACACGATTTGAATGTCTTAGGAAGAAAGTTTCAAGATCCTAGAAGTCCTTTTTACCAAGTTTTAACAAAAAACCTCTTTTTTTTCTTTTCTTTTCTCTCTTTTTTGCCTTTTTTATGATTTTGTTTTCAACCTAGTTAATCTCTAAGGCTCGTTTTTCTTCAAGATAACTCAAAGGAATCCTTGTAGAAAACCTAGCCGCAAATGTTTTCTATGTTCTCTCAAAAATTCCTCTCAAGTTTCCTCCAAAAGTCCCTTTTAAAAGATAAAAACGCAGTATTTATATAGGTAGGGCAACAGAAAATAGCTGCGTCACACAACTAACAGTTGCGTGACGGACCCGAGAGCTGCGTGACGCAGCTCACTTTTTGGACCGTTGCCACGTATCCAAACAGAAAGCAAACCGTTATGTGGGTTTTTCAAGGCGACGTCATCCTGGTTAGAGTTGCGTGACGCAACTATTAGTGTCGTCATGCACCTTATAGCTGCGTGACGCAACCCTAGTACAGGTCAGACTTCCTTGAATTGGTTTAAATCGATTCTTGGTTTAAAGACTTCCGGTTAACCATTATTCTTTACTCCGCGCCCTCGTATCCTCATCGAGTTAGGTGGGGGCATAAAAACACGCGTCAACAATCAGTTATAGTAACATGACGATTAAATTGTTTAGGTTCTTTTAATGAGGATAAGAGACTAGGGTTACCTGTCATGTGATCTGTGCAACCAGAATCAATGACCCCTTCTGATGAGCTAGACATAAGACATGTAGTAGGAGTACCTGAATTGGCAGCAGCAGAAATTGAGGAATCAATAGACTTAGAAGAATGGTATCTAGAGAGCTCAGTATACTCCACAGCAGAAATTGTTACAGTGTTGTTAGAAGAAGTAACTGCAGAATCTTGAGTGGCCATATTTACCCTTGGCAACTTATTTATCAGTTTCTTGCAATACCTTTTGGTGTGGCCAAGTTCATGGCAATAATGGCAGATAAAAATGCTCGCCTCCCGATTAATTGCTCTATTACTACGGTTATTTCCTTCTCGTCCACTGTTTCCTGGTTGCCTCACTAGCTGATTATGACTCACAAGGGCACTATTATGATAAGGGTAAGGGGTATAAGAACCTTCAGTACGTAGTAATCTAGTGAAAATCTCCTGAAGAGAGGTAACATCACTGCCTGAAAGAACCTATGATTTGGCAGTTTCAAAAACTGGAGCAAGACCCGCAAGAAAACTCATTACAACCATTTGTTCTCGCGGAGTCTGTTAAACCTTAACATCGGGACTAGGAGGCAATAAAACATAAAGTTTCTCGTAAATCTTTTTAAATTCCATGAAATAAGCCGTAAGGTGCATATCTTGTTGGTCGGCCCGATAAAATCCTTCGTAGACCTCATACATATGAGACCGATTACCTTTTCCCAAATACAAGAATTCAAGATATTCCATTAATTGTTAACAAACTCACAATGATTAATTACCTAACCACTTCACTGTCAATAGAATTTCGAATTAGTAGAAATAACTTAGCATCTTCCCTTAGCCAACTTTTTCTAGTGTCACCAGTTGGTGAATCATCAGTTAGATGATCATCCTTTTCAACACTCCTTAAATAAATTCTAATTTTCTTACTCCAATCTAAATAATTAATTCCTTTCAATTTATGTTCTGTGATTTTATTCATTGCTGGGATCAATTCAGTAATAGTAGCTTTAGAATCTGTAGATTCTGTACCCATTAATAAAAACTAAACACCCCAACTCAGAAACAGAGGCACCAAATAATAGTACGAACCCAACAGAATAGTAGCAACACCAAAAGGAACCGTAAGCCGCAAACAACAGTCGTAAAAAACAAAGAAAATGCCCACCAGATGTCACCGGAGTAGAAAACTACCCACTGGAAAAGACTCCTGACACTGAGTTGATCTGGGAGGACGAAACTCAATCGCCGAAAACTACTCAACATGTCTCCACTCGCCGGTGCGTGAGACAACGTCAGATTCTTCTGACGGCGCATGAGGCCCACTCACCGATCCTCAGGCCACCGGATTTGGTGGAGAGGCCGATCGGAGGTCACTCTCCCTTCCTTGGGTGGCGGTGAGATAAATGCACAAGCCTAGGTGGGAGACCTAGACTAACAGTCATGAAACAGTGAGCTTCTCACCGGAAGCGTCAACGCATAAAGGAAAAAGAAAAAAAAAGCACTAACGACACATATATATCCATATACAGGATACTATAAACCTATTAGGAATCTAACTCCTAACAGAACTCTATTTACAACTAGTCCTTAATAAAAACCAATGCATGACTTAATGAATATTGAAGAGGTAAATCTTCACATTTAAGCTGACTCACCTTATTAATAAAAGAATGGTATCTATTATCTGTTGACGTGTGTCTTTATGCCCCCACCTAACCCAGTGAGGATACAAGGATGCGGAATGAAGGGTTATTGCTATCTAGAAGTCTTTTGATCCAAGGATTTAAATTAGACCGTGTCTGGATTGCATAAGAGTTGCGTCACGCAGCTATCAGGTGCGTGACGGCACTGTCGATTGCATCACGTAACTCCAATCTATTATCTATTCAGGAGGGAGGAATTGCAAGAGATAAATGCTTCACAAAGCTCTAATTCAACAAGAGCTCGTCCACAAGCTAGATTTCAAGCCCATGATGATGAGGAGATTGAAGAAACCAGTTTTAATAAAGTTGATGGAGACTTGGGATCAATCAAGATGAGGATTCCAGAATTCAAAGGCAACAACAATGCTGAAGAATTCCTTGAATGGGAGAGAAAGGTAGAACAAATCTTTGAATGCCATAACTATTCTCAAGAAAAGAAATCCCATCTTACTGCTATTGAATTCAAAGGTTATGCAATGTTTTGGTGGGAACAATTGCTATTAAAAAGAAGAAGGAAAGGGATGCGACCTGTACCACCATGGGAGATCATGAAGGAACTAATGCACCAAAAATTTGTCCTTACTCACTACTTTAGGGATTTACACAATAAATTAGCAAGAATGGTGCAAGGAGGGAAGAGTGTGGAAGAGTACTACAAGGAGATAGAGATTTGCATGGCTAGAGCCAAGATTGAGGAAAATGAGCAAATCACCATGTCACAATTCCTTGGAGGTCTAAATAAAGACATTGCTGATGCACTAGAGATGTATCGCTATGATAGCTTGGAGGAGATGGTAGATATGGCCATGAAACTTGAAAGGCAGAAAAAGGGGAGATCCACCAACAAGTATTCTAGCAACACATGGGGATCTAAATGGCCCAAAGAAGGTGAAAAGAGGGATTTCAAGGGTTCTAATTCCCAAAGGACAGATTCAACTTCAAAAGGTAAAGAGGCTGTCCAAACTCCACTTAAAAGCAACAAAGGTACTTCTAACTCTACCACCCCTTCTAGAGAAATTAAATGTTTTAAATGTTTGGGGAAAGGGCATTATGCATCTCAATGTCCTAATAAAAGGGTTATGATTGCTAAAGATGATGGGAATGTTAGTTATGAATCTGAATGTAGTGATTGTGATGTTATGCCTAATTTAATTGATGATGATGATGATGATTCAGAAAATTTAATACTTCCTGAACATGGTGAAGCTTTGGTTGCTAGGCGTGCTTTGAATATGCATGTCAAAGAGGAAAGCCTTGAGCAACGTGAGAACATCTTTCACACTAGATGTTTGATTAGTGGAAAGGTGTGTACTCTTATTATTGATGGGGGTAGTTGCACTAATGTTGCTAGTGTAAACATGGTGAACAAACTGAACTTAACTTGTCTCAAGCATCCTAAGCCTTATAAGTTGCAATGGTTGAATGATTGTGGGGAGGTGAAGGTGACTCGACAGGTACTTGTGCCATTTTCTATTGGGAGGTATGAAGATGAAATTTTATGTGACATAGTACCTATGCAAGCTGGCCATTTATTATTGGGATTCCATAATCGGTATTCTTTGATTCATAAGGGGAAAAAGGTGGTTCTTGTACCATTATCACCTCAAAAAGCATATGAAGATCAAAGAAAGATAGTTGAGAGAGAGAGAGAGGTTTCGGCCTTGAGAAAACATGAGAATGAGAATTCGAAATTGAGAGAACAAAAGAGAGAAAAGAGTAAGGATGAGGGAAAAGAGGCCACAAAAATAACCAAACAAATTAATGGCCCAATTTTGAGTGAAAAACAAAGAGAGGAAAAAAAGAAACAAACTTTTTATGCAAGAGCTAGAGAGGTTAAGTGTGTTATTGCTTTGGAGAAGCCCGTGTTGCTTCTTAGATATAAGGAAGTTTTATTTGCTGAAACTAACACTAACCTTGACAATTTGCCTTCTATGTTTGTTTCTATGTTGCAGGAATTTGATGATGTCTTTCCTAGTGAATTACCTAGTGGTTTACCACCTCTAAGGGGAATAGAACATCAAATTGACTTCATTCCTGGATCCACCATTCCAAATAGGCCTGCCTATAGAAGCAACCCAATGGAGACAAAGGAGTTGCAAAGGCAAGTTAATGAACTTATGGAGAAAGGTTTGGTGCGAGAGAGCATGAGCCCGTGTGCCGTTCCCATGCTTCTAGTGCCTAAAAAGGATGGAACTTGGCGCATGTGTGTTGATTGTAGAGCGGTCAACAAAATCACTGTAAAGTATAGACACCCTATCCCTAGACTTGATGACATGTTAGATGAATTGCATGGGGCAACTTACTTTACTAAAATTGATTTAATGAGTGGTTACCATCAAATTAGAATGCAACCAGGTGATGAATGGAAAACTATTTTTAAAACTAAGTATGGTTTGTATGAATGGTTAGTTATGCCTTTTGGACTATCTAATGCACCTAGTACATTTATAAGGCTTATGAACCATGTATTGCGTGCCTTCTTAGGAAAGTTTGTGGTTGTATACTTTGATGATATACTCATCTATAGCAAGTCTCTTACTGATCATATTGAGCATGTTAGGATAGTATTACAAGAATTGAGATCTGAAAAGTTGTATGCTAAACTTAACAAATGCACATTTTGTATAGATAGACTTTATTTCTTGGATTTATTGTGAGTGCACAGGGTATTGAAGTAGATGAGGAGAAAGTAAGAGCTATCAAAGAGTGGCCAACTCCCAAATCAGTTTCTGAAGTTAGGAGCTTTCATGGGTTGGCAAGCTTTTATAGAAGATTTGTAAAAGATTTCTCTTCAATTGCAGCACCACTAACAGAAATAATCAAAAAGGAAGTTGGGTTGTGGGGAGAAGAGCAACAAAGGGCATTTGAAACACTTAAAGGAAAGTTAACATCTGCACCTATACTTTCTTTGCCTAACTTTGAAAATACTTTTGAGATTGAGTGTGATGCTTCTGGTATGGGAATTGGGGCTGTCCTAATGCAAGAAAAGAAACCAATTGCCTACTTTAGTGAGAAGTTGAATGGAGCACAACTCAACTATTCAACCTATGACAAAGAGCTTTATGCCTTGGTAAGAACTCTAAATGTTTGGCAACACTACTTACTACCTAAGGAGTTTGTCATCCATACAGACCATGAGGCCCTAAAACACTTGAAGGGTCAAGGTAAGCCTAATAAAAGACATGGTAAGTGGGTTGAATTTATTGAACAATTTCCATATGTGATTAAATACAAACATGGAAAAGATAATATTGTTGCTGATGCATTGTCAAGAAGATATACTCTAATTACTGCTCTTAGTTCTAAATTGCTTGGATTTGAGTATGTTAAAGACTTATATATGAATGATTCTGACTTTGGCAACATATATGTGGCATGTGAGCATGGAGCATTTGATAAGTTCTATAGACATGATGGATATTTGTTTAAGGGCAGCAAACTTTATGTGCCTAAATGTTCTATGCGTGAATTGCTTGTGCTTGAATCTCATAGTGGGGGATTGATGGGACACTTTGGAGTGCATAAGACTTATGATATGTTGAATGAACACTTTTATTGGCCTCATATGCATAAAGATGTAGAAAGAGTTTGTAATTCTTATATTGCTTGCAAACAGGCCAAATCTAAGTCTATGCCTCATGGATTATACATGCCTTTACCTGTTCCTAGTTCACCTTGGACTGATATATCCATGGACTTTGTACTTGGATTACCTAGGACTAAGCGTGGTAAAGATAGCATATTTGTTGTTGTTGATAGGTTTAGTAAGATGGCTCATTTTATTCCTTGTCATAAAACCGATGATGCCAATAATGTTGCTGATCTATTCTTTAGAGAAGTGGTAAGGTTACATGGGGTACCAAGAACTATAGTTTCTGATAGGGATGCAAAGTTCCTTTCACATTTTTGGAGAATTTTGTGGGGTAAGATTGGAACTAAATTACTTTATTCTGCAAACAGATGGACAAACTAAAGTTGTGAATAGAACTTTAGGAGCATTGCTTCGTGCCATTGTGGGTAAGAACTTAAAAACTTGGGAAGATTGTTTGCCATTCATTGAGTTTGCATATAATCGTAGCATACATTCTACTTCAGGTTTTAGTCCGTTTGAACTTATTTATGGCTTTAACCCACTAACTGTATTAGATCTTGTTCCTTTACCTTTGAATAAACTTTCTAATTTAGATGGTGCTAAAAAGGCAGAATTGGTGAAGTCTTTACATGAGAAGGCTAGAGCCAACATAAAAAAGAGGAACAACGAATATGCTGAAAAAGCAAACAAGGGCAGGAAGAAGTTGGTGCTTATGCCAGGTGATTGGGTTTCGGTACATTTTCGCAAGGAAAGGTTTCCCAACCAAAGGAAGAACAAGCTCGATGCACGTGGAGATGGTCCATTTCAAGTCTTAGAGCGCATCAATGACAATGCCTACAAAATAGACTTGCCAGGTGAGTATGGTGTTTCTGCAACTTTTAATAATAGTGATTTGTCTCCCTTTGACATGGATGCAGATTTGAGGACAAATCTTTTTAAAGAAGGGGGGGATGATACGGATCCACTATCACCAACCACCTATGGAGCTCAAGGGAACAAGGACCACAATAATGGCAATCCATTAGTACTTCCTAGTGGACAAATTACAAGGAGCCGTGCAAAGAAATATGGAGCAACCATGTCCTTATACATTCAAGAACAAGTCACACAAGAGCTCCATGATCTTGCTTTCAACAAGTGCTATGAAGAACTGTTGACGCGTGTTTTTATGCCCCCGCCTAACCCGATGAGGATACAAGGATGCAGAATAAGGAATCAGGGTCAACCAGAAGTTTTTAAACCAAGAATTGATTTAAACCGGTTCAAGGGAATCTGACCCGCGCTAGGGTTGCGTCACGCAGCTATAAGGTGCGTGACGGCACTAATAGTTGCGTCGCGCAACTCTAACCAGGATGATGTTACCTTGAAAAAATCCAAATAACGGTTTTTTTTTTCTGTGTGGATGCGTGGCAACGGTACGAAAAGTGAGCTGCGTCACGCAACTCTCGAATCCGTCACGCAACTGTTAGTTGCGTGACGTAGCTCTGTTCTGTTGCCCTACCCATATAAATACTGCATTTTTATCTCTAAAATGGGACTTTTTGAGAAAACTGGAGAGCGATTCTTTTAGAGAACAAAAAAAGCATTTGCGGCTAGGTTTTCTACAAGAACTCCATTGAGTTATCTTGAAGAAAAATGAGCCTTAGAGATTAAATAGGATTGAAAACAAAATCACAAAAAAGAAGAGAAAAGAGAGAAAAGAAAAGAAAAAGAGGTTTTTTTGGTTAAAACTTTGCAAAAGGCTTTCTGTGATCCTAAAACACTATTCCTAAGACACTCAAATCGTGTGCAATCCTCGAATCTGAGGGTTAGGTAATCATCTAAACCCTTCTTGTTATTTTCTTAGTTGTTTATTTATTAAATACCCATTTTGTTGGGGTTTGGGTAGTTTGATATTGGTTAAGTAGTATTCTGCCCATTATTGAGTGTTTCTGAATAATATTAAACAAGTTTTGATAAAAAGAAAACGTAAAAAGGATAGTTTGAAAGGTAGTTACGGACCAGAGCAGTTGTGTCACGCAGCTACTACCTGCGTGACGGAACTGTTCATGTCCAAAGTGGTTGACTTTACCCTGACTAGTCGCGTGACGGAACTGTTCGTGTCTACAATTTTTATATCGTTTTTTATGTTTTTATTTAATATTATGATTTAAATAAATGATTGATGAATCTGAGAATTTTACCAAAGTCACGAACAGCTGCGTCACGCAACTAGGAGTTTCGTCACGCAACTGTTCTTCCATAGAACAGCTGCGTGACGCGACTGTTCTAGGGTTCCAGAATAATTTCATTCTTCTTTATTATTTCGTGTAATTAAATAAATATTTAAATTCTTTAATGGGCAGATTATGATTGAATCATATCAAATAGGTTAGTATTTTATTATGCATGTTTATGGGATTTTAGGGTTTATTATATTTTAATTGAGTAGAATATATTTTAAATCCGGTTTCTGGCCCGCCTTTAACCATAAGGCAAGAGAGGGTCTTTGATTTATTTTGATTTGATTGCTATGGGTTGAATGATTGATGTGGTTTGAATGATTATGAATGCAATGAATGGATTTGTTTGGGACGATTAAATGATTTTCCACATAGGAATTCGGTTCGATTTATTCGGGTTGGGTTTATATAAATAAATTGGCTTTCCTAAATTAAAATAAATTAGAAATTGTCGGTTAAAAGAGGCCGGTTTTCCGGGCATCGGCTTCCAACGGGCCGGCGTACCCAATTCCCTTACCCAGAATCGCACTTGGTGCGCCTGACCAGTCTTTTCAAATAATTGGCCTTAAATAAAAATTGGGTGAAATGAAGTCACTTTTAATTGGAAACTGTCCCATTGCCGAAAAAATGGGTGGCGACTCAAATGTTTTATAAGACCGATTTATCGGCATCGCGTTCCTAAAAAGGTTTTTTTTGTCACCATTTGTTAATAAATCAACCTTTTCCAAATAATTAAAAAGGAAAAACGAGCATTCTTCACGTCGCTCAGGGGTGGGTGCGAAAATAAGAACTTGAAGGGACTCCTAAGTTTCTCACATTAATGGAAGCACAAGTTGAGATGGAATCTCAAATTCCAACCATGGCACGCCCTAGACCGTGCTAGGTTAGCACGCCCGTGCTAGGTGGCATGCCCTTGGCCGTGCAAGCTTCTGCCTCTCGCAAGAAAACAACTTGACTTGAAGCACGCCCGTGCCAACTAGCACGCCCCAGACCGTGCACGCCTCTGCCTCTCGCGAGGAGCAACTTACATTGAAGCACGGTCGTGCAGATTGGCACGCCCCAGACCGTGCCCACCTCTGCCTCCTGAAATTTTAGTTAGTTTATTTTGAGTTTTTGCTTTGTTAATGGGTTGGGCCTTCTATAATTCGGCCACCCTTGGTTATTTTAGCCTTGGTTTGTTTAGATTTGGTCAATCTTTAGTAGATTTGGATTAGTTATCCAAATCCTTAAGTTGTTAAGATTTGTTAGTCATATCTTTAGTTGGTTTAGATTTGCTAAATCCTAATCCTTAGCTGATTTAGACTAACTATTCTAAATCCTTTAAGGATCTGGACCTCTTAGATTAGTATAAATAGCTTGTTATATTGTAATTTTTGAACATTCAATTAATCAATAAAAAGAGAGTTTCTTCTTCCATGCTTAGGCGTGTTCTTGCTTTAGAGAGAGTGTGAGATTGCATTCTTCTAATTGCATCAAGAATCAAGGTAAACTTATCAATTCTTTTGTGGCGTTTATCTTATTCTTTTACTCTATTATTGGTGTTCTTGCTTCTTTAAGCTTTGGGTGCCATAGAGGGGAGTTTAGTTTGATCTTGGATCTCTTCCAAAACTTGTCATAGAGTTCATGGAATAAATTTCCATAGGGTTCCGCGTCAGGTCATCTTCGCTCTTTACCCACACATCATCGGGGTTCAAACATTCCTCATCACTGTCCTCCCAGACATTCAAGACCATTATGAAAACCTGCTCAATAGTTGCTCGCTTTCTTTTTCCTCCTGTTTCTCCTCAAACTCGTCCATCATCTCCTCGGGACTCTTGCCAGATTCGACCATATACAAATTCTTAGAAGGTGGCACATTACGAAAGTTAGGCAATGGGTTAGTCCGCATGCTAGGCCTCGATTTCTCAGGATCTGTGACTTTGCCCTCATCAATTAGGTTCTGGATTTCGTGCCTCAACCTTAATCACTAGTCGGTGGTATGACCATTCCCTTGATTAAATTTGCAAAATGCATTCTGGTTGTAGTTCTTAGGCAAAGGGCTAGGAGGTGGTCTTGGTGCTAACGGTTGTAATAAACCCGCGAATTTGACTTTTTCGAATACCTTAGACAGAGAAGCACTAAAGTTAGAAACCTCCTAGGTTGCATGCTTGCAGCCCTTAGATCCAAAGTAGCCATGGTGGCGGTCTTGTTTGAGTTGGTGGTCTTCCCAAAAGAATTGGATCCTTGAAATCCTGATGGGTTGAAAGGAGCAATAAAGTTAGAAACCTCCTAGGTTGCATGCTTGAAGCCCTTAGATCCAAAGTAGCCATGGTGGCGGTCTTGTTTGAGTTGGTGGTCTTCGCCAAAGAATTGGATCCTTGAAATCCTGATCGGTTGAAATTTAAGAATTAAGCCCATACTTCTCATCCTCTAATAGCTTGTCATCAATAGCAATCCCCGCCTCATAGTCTTGAGAGAACTCGGTTAATGGCATGTAGTACATCTTCTCCCTGAAAGCTGGCAGGGTGCCCTTTATGAAAATCTTGATCTACTCCTTGGTATCAGGTCTATTCCTCATTTGAGTGACTTTGGCTCTCCATCTAGCCATATAGTCGGAAAATGTCTCATCACTCTTCTGCATTGTGGTCTCAAGATCCCTCAAGTTGACACTCATTTGGAGATTGTATGCTTACTCCTTCAGAAATATGGTAGTAAGCTCATTCCAATCTCTTCTCACTTCCTTTTCCAGATTGTAGTACCATATCTTGGTCGACTCAGTTAGACATGTGGGGAACATCCTCAAGATTTCCTGAGACGCTAGACCCACCGACTCCATAACTACCTTGTACTGCATGACATGGATCTTAGGATCACCCATGCCATCATATTTAGAGACTTTAGGCATCTTGTATGTCAATGGTACAATGCTTTTCCACTCAAGTTCTTCATCTTTATCATCATCAATGTCTACATACTAATCTATCCCTTTGGATTTCATAAAGACATGGAGCTTCTCGATTTTCTTGTCCATCTTCTCAAGTTTCTTAGAAGGGACTGCCTCAGACTTGGCTTTCTTGTTAGTTACTTTTTTAGCAAAGAACTCCTCATCTTGCCATATTTCATCAGCCTGTTCTTTCCTTTTAGATTCTCCCTTATTCTGCTCATCTTCCACAACGACATGCTCTTTCCCCTTATTAAACGGGAGGAGTTTCTCTAAGCTGGCGACGACTACCCTTTCCACCATTTTTCTTAATCTCAAAAGCAGGAATATTACTATCATCCATTTTTTCGATTGATGAAGAAGCAGAAATGGTAGTAGAAACAGTAGTCGTGGTTGGGAAAACAACTTGCAATAGAGAGTCCTCTAACATAGAATGGGAAACCAAAGGAGTAACAGAATTAGGTTCAGGACGATCGCAAGGGATTGCAGTTTCTTCAATTCTAACCAATCAGTTATCCGCCCTCAAGCAATTGATGTCTTGAGGTGCCTTATCTTTCCTTGGCACTATCTTGTCTATACAAAACAAATGTTTGTGAATACTCAAATTTTGAGGCTCAAAAAGCTTGTTTTCCCGGACTGCAAATAGTCCGGCCGGACCGGAGGCCATTTTGAAAATTTACCGGAAGTATGCCAATATGGTACTTAAAATGTCCGGGACGTCGTGAGGATCGCGGAACTGGTCCCGGAATATTATTTGGAGGTCCGGAACTCCCGAAAAAGCCTCCGGAACAAAAAATTAGCAAACCCGGCGGCCCCGGCCGCCGAGCCCAGTGGCCCAGGCCGCCGAAACAGTCCGTTTTTGCCTATAAATAGTGGCCCTGGCACTCATTTCAAGGCACTCAGTCTGTGTTGACGGACGCTCCTTCTCCCTTACGCTCCTTGCGATTCTTTACTGCTTTTCTGCATTTTAGTTTAGCTTTATTGCTTTCTTGCTTTGTTAAGTGGTCACTAAATTTATATTAATTAATATTCCCTTAACGAGGAGCTTAACTTGGAGTTAAGAAGTGGCCGTCAATTAAATCAGGTACATGAACTAAACTCTGCCTATTTAATTTTAGCACTTCATGCATGTTTCTCTTCTACTCCTCCTAATTCTACAACTGCATAAATGCATTCGTGTCATCATTAGGCAAATAAACTGCCTCAATTAAAAGATTTTAGGCTAAAAATGCCCGGTTAATTAATAATCGTGGTATTAAAGCCTAAATTCGACAATATTGGCTTAAAATACCTAGTTAATTAATAGCTATGGTATAATCACCTTTATTTCGAACAGTCCAGCTTAAGTCCAATTAATCAATAATTGTGGCTAAAAAGCTTTAATTTAAACACGTTTTCTTAGCAATAAATTGCCTACTTTGCAAATCGATTTATCACTTTTGGCAAACAGATTGCCTACAAGTAGATTAATCTTTCTTAGCGACAAATCGCTTAAATTAAAATTTTGGCTAAAAGCCTTCAAATTATTACTTTTGGCAAATAAATTGCCTTAAATCAATCAATTTTGGCGACAATCGCTCAATCATCAATTTTTGGCAATAAATTGCCTAAATCAATGTTTTGGCTTTAAAGCCTTCAAATAACCAATTTTGGCGACAAACACCTAAATCACATCAATTTTGGCAACAATTGCCTAAATCAAACTTTTTGGCTAAAAGCCTTAAATCAACAATTTTGGCATCAAATGCCTAAATCAAATCAATCAATTTTCAGGCAAAATGCCTAAACAAAATGCACAAAGCACACACACACTCATGCATTAAGCATACCCATTCAAAGCCCTTTTAAAAAGGCCTATCGAACTACGTTGACTTTGATCTTCCATTCAAACGGAAGTACGTAGGCACGTTTGGGATTTAACCCCGAGCGGCAAGTCGAAATCACATAAACATTTCAATTGGTCCAATTACTTCATTCACCCTGCAAAGCATTTCATTCATCGGTTAGTTCATCAGCATGACATGGTCTCGGGATCCATCTCGGGTTCGTAGATCATGCCTTAAACATTGGGATAATTAATCTAGTAATTAGGTTAATTAAAATTGGAGTCACTTAGGGTTTTTTCCTAGTTTACCCTAAAATAATTAAACAAGGTGGCGACTCATACATTCACGTGCATTTCTGCCCTTAGTCACATGCATCACATTATATGCTTGATATTTGGGGTAGGGGTTCACAATGTTAGAAAACAATGACATGATGCACGTGTGCATGAATGCATGAATATGGACATGTCATACAAAATGCGATAACACAACATCGTGAAATACAACTGATGTTATACTTTGTCATAACCCGATTGGGACTGTTAAAATGAAGATTAGAGAAAGGCTCTCGAGAACCAAGAGAATCAAAACGCGCCTTATTTTATAACCAAATATTTGGAATGTC
Source organism: Jatropha curcas (assembly GCF_041381405.1). Taxonomy (NCBI): domain Eukaryota; kingdom Viridiplantae; phylum Streptophyta; class Magnoliopsida; order Malpighiales; family Euphorbiaceae; genus Jatropha; species Jatropha curcas. Next base: position 13,322,994 of record NC_143151.1, on the reverse strand, counting down.
TTTTTCTTTTTCCTTCATATTTTTCTATCCCTTTCTTTTTGCCTCAAACAGAGACGCCTCATATATTTCTTCCAAAAGTCAACTTTTTACAATAGTTCTTTTGGCCTTAGCTAGATGTTTACAATGTTTAGAAACTCAAAACCTAAGAACTTTGATATGGTCTAGTATCCTCTAAAGTGAAGTGCCCTATTTCCATAAGGCGATTGGCGATATTGCGCATGAGAGTGAAATGTGCCTCCACACCTTAGAAAAGAGTCATAGCTCCGAGTTATGCTTGCTTAATTTTGAACAAGAGTTGGTGAACCACTTTTAGGGGATCTTCATTAATTGGTTTTGGGACCGAAGGAGCTTCCTTCTTGGATGTTTGATCTTCGGCCTTAATGTCAACATTGAAAAGAGCCCTCTTGGCTTGCTTTGGTTCAAGCACTTCTCTTAAGTCTCTCCCTCTTCGACGTTTTGAACGACGAGAACGAGACATGACGGAATACTCATATATGGCTTAAAAGAACATATGTTACGTGATGCATGAAGAGATCACAAATCAATACAAATATATTATATATATATATATATATATATATATATATATATATATACACACACACACACACACAAATAAAGAGAATGGGAGTTCGAAAATGCATGATGTTCACCCTTATATCTCTCACACACGATTCATGATTGAAAAGTCTTTATTTAAAACCCTAAGACAAAGTGCTTTCCATCATGGGCTTTTGGAATCAATGTCTCTCGCATTTATTGGATGAATGACACAACATTATTTATTATGGCAACCCTTAAGCGAAGGGACTAGGATCGATTATATGAGCTTTGGTTGCGTCAAACATGTAACGTCCCATTTTTCTATGTCTGAAATAGTAAGTTGTGACATCCTATTAAATCGAGTCGTTGCTTAGAGTCGAGTCGGCCAAAACCCGGTTCGAGCCATTAGAGTCTAGAGTGGGGTAGAATGGGATGTAACGGAAATGAGGAAAAGAAGTGGACTTACTTGAAGGAAACAAAAAGATCAAAGTATAAGGATTAGGACTTGCTTGCACTAAAATATAAAGTTGAGGTATTGACTTGTACCATTTTGACACTTGAGGTACCATTTGGTAATTTTCACACAAAATCATGATATTTTTGGAGTCCACCCGAGACTTCCATTTCACTTTCCCATTTTTCATCTTTATCTTCTTCATCTCCTTCATCATCTTCATCTCCTTCATCTACTTCCTTCACCTTACTTTCCCTTCCTTTCTCCATCTCTTTCAATGGTAGTGAAGATTTTAATGGGCTTCAAGCATTAATTCAACTTCTATTCTATCCAAGTAAGTAAACCTTTTTGAATTTCATACTTGAATCATTTGGTGATATTTTTAGAGTATTCATAAGACTTCTTATGTATAGGAGAGGTGAGCTCAAGGTAAAAGGAAGCTAAAAAGAAGAGCTCAAGCTTTTTGGAGTGAAGGTGTGCTATCTCTTTTAGTTTAATTCATTTCCTTGCATGAGAATTTGTGTGTTGTGTTGATAATGAGAAGATATGTTGCTTAAGGTTGAGTGAGAGGACTGGAAATGGTGAAAAAGCATGAGATGAAATGAATAAATAAAGTAGATATTGAGTTCATGCTGAAACAAGTTTTGCTGCAAAAGTTACCAGTAACTTCACCTTGATTCTGAACCCATTTAACGATGAAATTAGGAAGTGTCATAGAAGAGTTATTTGTTCCTCTATGTGTTATCTTTCCATGGGTTTTTGAATCACCCAAATCGAAGCTGTAAATTGAGAGATATGACCAAAATAGTACAGACTGCGCAGGCTGGAAAACACGACGCGCGCTCGCGAATTTCAAGTCGAGCTCGCGAATTTGGCCTGTGAACTCTCTGACTCTCATTTTGCACTTCTCGTGCTCGTGACTTTCATTGTGCGCTCGTGAATTTGGCCTGTAAACTCTCTGACCCTCTTGTGTGCTTCTCGCGCTCGCTACTTTGCATAGCGCACCCGCGAATTGTGTTCTGATGCTCTTTTGGACTTCATTTTCAATGCAATTGTATTCCTTTGCTCAACTTGTATGCCTCCAATCATTTTAAAACAAAAAGACAACATGAGAACATGTATCAAACCAACATGCAAGCATGCAAATGATGTGAAATGAGGTAAACACTATGGTGTATGAAGTTATGAATTCTATGCAATTGTATTCCTTTTCTCAACTTGTATGCCTTCAATCATTTTAAAGCAAAAAGACAACATGAACACATGTATAAACACAAAATGCAAGCATGCAACTGATGTGAAACTAACATGACACAAGTTGCCCGCTTGGCGAGGCTATCAGCATACAGGTAAGCAGTAAGATTTATGAAATTATGAAGCAGTTAATTTCATGACACAAGCATGCAAATTATGACACAGTTACTATGCTTTTGTTTTATCTATTGACATACCATTAACATGCTCCATTGAGTTTAGGTAGAAACCACTTAGATAAGGCTATGTCGCGACATAGGATAGCAGATCTGCGCCCCATACAGTTTGGTACTCCGGCTACAGGCCGTTGAGTGGATATGATTATATAATGGCCATAGCAGCCCAGTCATACAGTATTCATACAGTTTCATACAATTTTTCTTATCACTTTGGTTTCACTATAACCTTATGGAGCTATACAGTTATATTAACTACAAATTGCATAATCATACAGTATAATGAGCAGCAAGTATGATAATGAAAGTATCATGATATGTGTGCTTACATTCCATATGTGAGTACATGTTTATTTCTACATATGTATGTGCTTATATGTTTCTTTATTCGTTGCGATATTCACTGAGTTTTAATAAAAGTTGCAGAATTCATACAGCATAAAGAACACCAGGTAAGATCATGAAAGTATAATGCTATATATGCTTACAAGTTTATTTATTTAATTTTTAAGGAGACATACAGTTATGAGATGTTATTAATCATAACTTATATGATGTGACTAAAAGTGCATAAGTCATACAGCATAATGAACAGCAAGTAAGACAATAAAAATATACTATTATGTGTTCTTACATGTTTAGTTATTTAATTTATACAGCATAATGAACAGCAGGTAAGTCATGATATGTGTGATTAAAGGTTCAGGTAAAGGAATTATGAGATAATTAGAACTAAATTATTTATGTTTATGAATTAGAAGTTTATTCTTTGCTATAAAGATACATTTATGTTGAAATTTACTGATTCTATGATTATCAATGCTTTTATGAACTTTGTATTTTAAGTATGTTGCCATCACACTTTGTTAAGTATGTGAATTATGAGCACCACTGAGTTTTATACTCAGCGCGTCGATTTTTATCACGCGTAGGTTGAAGATCGTGATTGCTACTTGAAGACTTGAAGAGTACTATCAAGCAGAAGTGATTAATTTGGTCATAGTAGATTGAGAATTGTATAATTAAGAATTATGGCATGTATTAAGATTTATGGCATGTATAATTATTACATTTGTTAGAGCTTATGTGATTGGAAATATAATTGAAGCATGTAATTATTTTGGTGTAAGTATTTGGAGGAAATGATTGAATATGAAATATTTTACTATAGTTGGTATGATTAGGTCATGAAGACTTGATATATATATAATGAATGCAATTAATTGGTGGATAATAAATCTATTGAGGATTTATACAATTGTGAAAAGATATATAAAGTGTTATTGTGTTCTGATGATTAGTTGGAGATATTGGAAGTTTGGAGTTTACTTGGGAGTGTTTTATATTCATATTTAGCATACAGGATGATATCATAATGACAGGACATAAGTTCAACCAGATTGTAGCGTCTCGGCTCGGTTCATTCGGGTTAACGGGTGGACCGGAAAGGGATGTTACAATTTTTGGTATTAGAGCCTAGGTTTAGGCGGTTCTCGGACTGTAGATGTATCTATGTAGGAATTTCTCTATTTTGCAATGAGAGTAGGAGTAATTTAAGTTAAAAACATGCCATATTGGTTTGATTGGAAACAACCAGCCATTGGAGAATGGTGTCGTGGTAAGCGGAGTATATATTGAGGTTCCTATTGATGATTACTGGTTATATCCTTTTAGACCATTAGTCATGGAGGATATGCTTAGAGAATAATGGATAGGGAATTTGATGTAGTGGTTATTGGAGATGAAATATTATTGAGGTGTTAAGGATTTGTGTACTTTCGTGAGTTGATATGAGTTCTCAATGTTATAAGTATTATGAGATGTATTTTGAAACTGATTTTATCCATGATAGTGATAGCATGAGTGACTTGTGAAAATGTTTGTTCATGTTGAATCCAACAGAAGCATAGTTTATGTTGCTTATGAACAAATGATTTTGCTATGAAAATTCTTCTTCTCTGAACACTTTGAAAAATAAATTTTCAAGTGTGGTTTTCTAAAGTTTTGATAAATGAAAGGATTGTTTTATAAATGACAATGAAGTCACTTGTATAAATTCATGAGCTGTGAAGTATATTGGTTTATGACTCAAACATGAAAATAACATATATGTATATATGTGAGTATGTAAGATGTAGTGTAAACTTGTATGGTTGTGTACGCAAAAAGCTATGTTAAGTTATGCATGATTAAGATTATAAAGGTTAAGTTGGAGTTAAATGATGTGAATGTGAAATGCATGAATGTGTGTACATGTGCCTATGGAAGGAGTATGTTGAGGATGAGTTGCTAGTATTATCTAATAAGAAAATGAAATGATTCAGATTCAAGGACATTAGAATCTATTTAAGAAGAGTATTGATTGTAGTATATATATTTGATGAAATTTACATGATTGTGGTTAATGGAATCTATTATGACTATTGAGATAAGCATTTTGCTGGATAGCATACATATATACATATATACATATATTCATTGGAGTATTTACATAACTGATCTTAATGATGAATGATTTGATGTGATTTGCTCTGAGAATTGGTGATGAGTATTTTTCATAAGAACTAATGTCATTATTTCAAGCCATTTATGAGAAGTGATTTCTATTTATGAGAAATACTTACTATTTGGTGGAGTCAAGTATATTGTGGTGTTCATCAGCTATTTTGCAAATGTATGACTATCAGGAATAATATAAAGTACTATGGTTCTAAGAAAAGTATAGTGATTCTTAGGACGAAGTAAATTATTTAAATCTTGATGAGCCTAGTAGTGGATCTGTATGAATTGTGGTACCTTGTGGGTTAATATGGTATAAGTATGAATTACATTCAATGAGATTTAGTTTTTTGAATGCTAGATGTTATGTAAGTTATACATAAGGATTTGTGTTTAATGAGAGAGTCTATGATCCGAGGAAAAAGTAAACGACTCCTATAAAAACAAATTAAGATAATCATGTTATATACATATTGGACCATGATGGTTGAGTGAAATGATGAATGACATCAGACATGGAGAGATAGTTGTCCAACTATTGAATTGATGTTATACCAAGAAATTAGGTAAGTAAGAATGAATCTAGTCATGTTATTGAATTAAGATTTAGAAAAGCATCAATTACAGAGGTGAAGGAATATGAATTAGGATGATTTAAATGAGATGATAATCATTCAGAGTTTTTGTGACAAATTAGGAATCATGGTTATTAAGATTCGATGGAAATAAAGTAATGATGCATCAGACTATATACAAGATCAGACTTACTATACTTTGAGAGTTCATGAATATGTACAAATTGTGGTTCGTGTTGATCTCACTATGTTTATATAAGAATAAATTCTAAGTCAAAATGATCAAGATTTTATAAGTGATCATTCTTCAGACAGAAAAGATTGGTTAATCGTTAATAGAAGTATTTATAAGTCACGGATGATTTATGGATTTATGTGAACTATCTATGATTAAAAAAAAAAAAAGAGAAAGGTGGAATTGTTATCACTTAGTAAATTCTATTTGGATGGAACTACCAAATCATTATGGATAAATGGTCAAGTTGAGCTAATCTATATGGCACATTGCATGATTTGCATAACTTTGTGATTGTGTATACTTACTTTCATGTATTGACATTTGGAACTTTGGTTTTATTTGGTTTTCTTCTTGAGTGGAACTTGCAAGTATGCATGTATGACTATATGTATATATGCATGACAGTGGATGAGAAGAAGTACCATGACGAAATTAAGTACCATGACGACATGAAGTTATTCATACAGTTATGAACATAAACTATATGATCTCAGGATATGTTTCTACAATCTCATCATACTTTATGAGAATGTACTTTATGCAAATCTTTGAATAGGTTGTTGCAATGAAGTGCCTTGATATGTATATGAGATGATGATATGATATGTATATGATATGATATGTCTATGATATGATGATATGTTTGGTATGGGCGGTATATAGGTCATTGGATTGAGTGCTGATATGGAATGGTTAAATTAGCTGGTGTGGATGTTCATTTGGGAGAATCACGTGGAGAACATAAGGCTAGTATGTGCTAGCCGATTAACGAAGAATCAAATTGAGTTGTAAACTATTAGGAGAGTTGTAAGTGTTTAATGTAACTGAATTTCGAGGACGAAATTCTTTAAGGGGGGTAGAACTGTAACATCCCATTTTTCTATGTCTGAAATAGTAAGTTGTGACATCCTATTAAATCGAGTCGTTGCTTAGAGTCGAGTCGGGCTGACCTAAAACCCGATTCGAGCCATTAGAGTCCAGAGTGGGGTAGAATGGGATGTAATGGAAATAAGGAAAAGAAGTGGACTTACTTGAAGGAAACAAAAAGATCAAAGTATAAGGATTAGGACTTGCTTGCACTAAAATATAAAGTTGAGGTATTGACTTGTACCATTTTGACACTTGAGGTACCATTTGGTAATTTTCACACAAAATCATGATATTTTTGGAGTCCACCCGAGACTTCCATTTCACTTTCCCATTTTTCATCTTTATCTTCTTCATCTCCTTCATCATCTTCATATCCTTCATCTACTTCCTTTACCTTACTTTTCCTTCCTTTCTCCATCACTTTCAATGGTAGTGAAGATTTTAATGGGCTTCAAGCATTAATTCAACTTCTATTCTATCCAAGTAAGTAAACCTTTTTGAATTTCATACTTGAATCATTTGGTGATATTTTTAGAGTATTCATAAGACTTCTTATGTATAGGAGAGGTGAGCTCAAGGTAAAAGGAAGCTAAAAAGAAGAGCTCAAGCTTTTTGGAGTGAAGGTGTGCTATCTCTTTTAGTTTAATTCATTTCCTTGCATGAGAATTTATGTGTTGTGTTGATAATGAGAAGATATGTTGCTTAAGGTTGAGTGAGAGGACTGGAAATGGTGAAAAAGCATGAGATGAAATGAATAAATGAAGTAGATATTGAGTTCATGCTGAAACAAGTTTTGCTAGAAAAGTTACCAGTAACTTCACCTTGATTTTTACCCCATTTAACAATGGAATTAGGAAGTGTCATAGAAGAGTTATTTGTTCCTCTATGTGTTATCTTTCCATGGGTTTTTGAATCACCCAAATCGGAGTTGTAAATTGAGAGATATGACCAAAATAGTACAGACTGCGCAGGCTGGAAAACACGACGCGCGCTCGCGAATTTCAAGTCGAGCTCGCGAATTTGGCCTGTGAACTCTCTGACTCTCATTTTGCACTTCTCGCACTCGCGACTTTCATTGCGCGCTCGTGAATTTGGCCTGTAAACTCTCTGACCCTCTTGTGTGCTTCTCGCGCTCGCGACTTTGCATGGCGCGCCCGCGAATTGTGTTCTAATGCTCTTTTGGACTTCATTTTCAATGCAATGTATTCCTTTGCTCAACTTGTATGCCTCCAATCATTTTAAAACAAAAAGACAACATGAGAACATGTATCAAACCAACATGCAAGCATGCAAATGATGTGAAATGAGGTAAACACTATAGTGTATGAAGTTATGAATTCTATGCAATTGTACTCCTTTTCTTAACTTGTATGCCTTCAATCATTTTAAAGAAAAAAGACAACATGAACACATGTATAAACACAAAATGCAAGCATGCAACTGATGTGAAACTAACATGACACAAGTTGCCCGCTTGGTGAGGCTATCAGCATACAGGTAAGCAGTAAGATTTATGAAATTATGAAGCAGTTAATTTCATGACACAAGCATGCAAATTATGACACAGTTACTATGCTTTTGTTTTATCTATTGACATACCATTAATATGCTCCATTGAGGTTAGGTAGAAACCACTTAGATAAGGCTATGTCGCGACATAGGATAGCAGATCTGCGCCCCATACAGTTTGGTACTCCGGCTACAGGCCGTTGAGTGGATATGATTATATAATGGCCATAGCAGCCCAGTCATACAGTATTCATACAGTTTCATACAGTTTTTCTTATCACTTTGGTTTCACTATAACCATATGGAGCTATACAGTTATATTGACTACAAATTGCATAATCATACAGTATAATGAGCAGCAAGTATGATAATGAAAGTATCATGATATGTGTGCTTACATTCCATATGTGAGTACATGTTTATTTCTACATATATATGTGCTTATATGTTTCTTTATTCGTTGCAATATTCACTGAGTTTTAATAAAAGTTGCAGAATTCATAGAGCATAAAGAACACCAGGTAAGATCATGAAAGTATAATGCTATATATGCTTACAAGTTTATTTATTTAATTTTTAAGGAGCCATATAGTTATAAGATGTTATTAATCATAACTTATATGATGTGACTAAAAGTGCATAAGTCATACAGCATAATGAACAGCAAGTAAGACAATAAAAATATACTATTATGTGTTCTTACATGTTTAGTTATTTAATTTATACAGCATAATGAACAGCAGGTAAGTCATGATATGTGTGATTAAAGGTTCAGATAAAGGAATTATGAGATAATTAGAACTAAATTATTTATGTTTATGAATTAGAAGTTTATTCTTTGCTATAAAGATACATTTATGTTGAAATTTACTGATTCTATGATTATCAATGCTTTTATGAACTTTGTATTTTAAGTATGTTGCCATCACACTTTGTTAAGTATGTGAATTATGAGCACCACTGAGTTTTATACTCAGCGCGTCGATTTTTATCACGCGTAGGTTGAAGATCGTGATTGCTACTTGAAGACTTGAAGAGTACTATCAAGCAGAAGTGATTAATTTGGTCATAGTAGATTGAGAGTTGTATAATTAAGAATTATGGCATGTATTAAGATTTATGGCATGTATAATTATTACATTTGTTAGAGCTTATGTGATTGGAAATATAATTGAAGCATGTAATTATTTTGGTGTAAGTATTTGGAGGAAATGATTGAATATTAAATATTTTACTATAGTTGGTATGATTAGGTCATGAAGACTTGATATATATATATAATGAATGCAATTAATTGGTGGATAATAAATCTATTGAGGATTTATACAATTATGAAAAGATATATAAAGTGTTATTGTGTTCTGATGATTAGTTGGAGATATTGGAAGTTTGGAGTTTACTTGGAAGTGTTTTATATTCATATTTAGCATACAGGATGATATCATAATGACAGGACATAAGTTCAACCAGATTGTAGCGTCTCGGCTCGGTTCATTCGGGTTAACGGGTGGACCGGGAAGGGATGTTACAAAACAAGTCTTGGGTTCCATAAGAGAGAATTGGTTGTTTCCTCCTATTTAGCTTTGTGTCTAATCTAATAGTAGATTGTGCCAATTCTTTTGATATTCCAAAAGGAACAAGGCTTATGGGTGGAGTATATTAGTGGCGGATCCCAACACTCAAGGAGAGTGAGAGGACCACATCCCCTAATATCACCTTTAGGGTTTAGGGTAGAAAGGAGATTAAGTAGAGAAGAATGCATGAAGGCCATTCATATACAAAAAAAAAAAAAAAAGTTTACTCAATTTTGAGTTAATAATATTATCAACAATTGTGAACAATATCAGAGTCAACCCCTTACTCGAACCTAAAATCGAAAACCAGAGATTCTAGGTTCAGTCTCTAGCGGAGTCGCCAGATTAAGGACACAAGGGGTTTTTGCAAAGGAAAATAAACGGGTTTGGTTCATTTTATTTTATTTAAATTGATTTTCTCTTATTGCACCCATTCGTTAATCCTCAAAAGGGCGATCCATTTAAAAGGGGTAAAAAATGAGCCTCTTACTTTGGTAAGAGTTTTGATTTGGAGTCGTCACCCTCTTTAGGGAAAAAATCACTAATTAATCAATTCTTTGGAATTGACTTATTCAATTTTAAACTAGAGACTGGGTAAGGGAATTTGGCACGTTTCAGGAAGGTGTTAGGCACCCGAACAGCCCGGATAGAAATCAGTCTCCTACGTCGTTCATTCACAATATTTGATAATAAAATTAACTCTAATTGAGGTGAGAAATAAGTTTTTAATGCATTTTTGACATCATGGCACACAAGCATATTAATAAACACATAAAGCATGAAATAAAACCATCCAAAGAAAAAGGGAGGAGAAACGGAGTTACAACCAATATCCTATTAATACAATCTACCCATTAATCCATTAAAATTTTTCAACCCATTAATAATTACAAACATGCAATAATAGAACCCATTAAGGTTCTTTACATTAAGCTTAATAATTACTAACAATACATAAATTTAGACAAACAATCATAATCACAGAATATATACATCAACAAAACTAAATAAACACATACATTCATTCATAATGATGAAGTGATGAATGTTAATGTTGATATATTGTAAGCTATTTGTTAAATGGGATAAATTATCAAAACTAAAGAGCAACAAAGTAAAATGCATAAAAATAAAGAACTAAAATTTAAAATACATAAAGATGAAGGGACAGTAAACTAAAAGCATTAATTTAAAGGTTTAAACAAGATTTGAGTTCAAAGTCTTAATGTTCATCATAATTTATGAACAAATACACTCATCACTACCCATTTCTTGTTGATTTTATGTCTATTTAGTCCATAATGAGTCACTTTCATGATTCAGAGCGAGATAGCTCTGTGTTTGACTCAAAGGACCTCCAAATCGGGACCATTTTATTGATTTCTGTATTTTGGACCTCTGAAATGAAGGTCCATGTGCCACATGTAGTGGCGTGCAGACCTTTCCCTAATTAGAAGGTGCAAAATCGCGGTTTTAGAGCGTCCTGATTGGGAAAGAAGTGGCATGTGACATTTCTGACGCAGATAGAAGCTTTCTGGTTGGTCACAGATGGCTCTCCCAACCAGTAACAAAAACGTATTTTTAAGACACCAAAAGCAAGAAAAAGATGAGGAAAGGTTAAAAGCTCTCATAGGTTACCTTATCTTGAAGAAATCAAAAGAGTTTCGGGAAAAATGAATCAAAGACCCAAAAGCTTTGAACTTGAATCAATGAATCCGAGATAAGTTTAATCTAAGTGTTTGTGGGTTTTTTAATCACTGAACTGTTGACGCGTGTCTTTATGCCCCCCACCTAATCCAATGAGGATACGAGGATGCGGAATGAAGGGTTATTGCTATCTAGAAGTCTTTTAATCCAAGGATTTAAATTAAACCAATTCTAAGTGTCTGGATTGCAGAACAGCTGCATCACGCAGCTATCAGGTGCATGACGGCATTGTCGGTTGCGTCACGCAGCTCCAATTTGTATGACGTCACCAAAGGTGACAACATAACGATTTTTTTATTCTGAGCAACACGTGGCTGTGGTCCAGAAAGAAAGCTGCATCATGCAGCTAGCAGATCCGTCACGCAGCCGTAAGCTGCGTGACGCAGCTATCCTCTGTTGCCCTACTTCTATAAATTCGTATTTTTCTCAGTTGAAAGGATAAGTTTTTAGGGCGTCTGAAAAAACACATATTCGGCTACGTTTTCTCCAGAGACTCCTTTGAGTTCGTTTGAAGAAAAATAGCCATTAGAGATCAATTAGGGTGAAAAACAAAATCATAAAATAGAAAAAGCAAGAGAGAAAAGAGTGAGTGTTTAAATCCTTGTTGATGAAACTTCTGGATCGCCTTAACCACCATTTGTTAAGGCATTTAAGCCACCTACAATCCTCAATCTAAGGATTAGGTAATTCCTTTGTACTTTTTGTATTTTTATTTATTTATTGTTTATTTTGTTAGTGTTTTAGTAGTGTAATCTTGGTTAAACTGTATTTTGTTCATCTTTGGTCACTTTAGATTTTCTTAAGGCATATTTAAATAAAAGAACGATTTAAACAAATTATTTAAAAAGTAAGCTCGGACCAGAGTAGTTGCGTCACGCAGCCAATGGATCCATAACGGATCTGGCAGATGCGTGACGGAACTGTTCATGTCCAAAATTTTATTTCTTTACCCAGAACAGCTGCGTCACGCAGCTATCAGATCCATAACGGATCTGGTGGATGTGTGACGGAACTGTTCATATAAATAATTTTATTTTCAGTGTTTTATTTTTCGATTGTGGATCTAAAATAAGTGGCTTGTGGATCCGGAGTTTTAGGAACAGATCCGTCACGGAACTAGCAGCTGCGTGACGCAACTGTTCTAAGACTTCCAGAAATAATTTTTGTTCTTTTAAAAAAAATAATAAATTTTGCATAAAATAAAGCTTAATTTCTCCAATAAATCCGAAGATGACCAATTATGAACAGATTGCAATTTAATTAAGTTTAGAATACTAAAATGTAATTTTGCATATTTATTTGCATGAATTTTGCAATTTTAGGTTGAATGAAAATGATATTTAATTTATGTGCTTGTTAGTAATTTTGCATGTTTAGGATTAAATTAAAAATAAAATGTGATTTAGATGTTAAATAATAATTGTGCATGATTTTGGGTTTTTGGTTTTTGGGTTTAATTTTGAATCGGGTAGAATGTATTTTTAGGTTCAATTCGTTGCCCGCCTTTAACCATAAGGCAAGAGCAGGTCTTTTATTTATTTGATTTAATTGCTTTGATTTGAATGATTTTAAATGTAATAATTAGATTTGATTGGGACGATTAAATAATTTTCCATATAGAAACTCGGTCCGATTCATTTGGGTTGGGTTTAAGTAAATAAATAATTTGGCTTTTCTAACTAAAACAAATTAGAAACCGTAGGTTAAAAGAGGTCGGTTTTTCCGGGCGTCGGCTTCCAATGGGCTGACGTACCTAATTCCCTTACCCAGAATCGCATTGGTGCGCCTGACTAGTCTTTTTAATAATTTGGCCTTAAATAGAATTGGGTTTAAAATGGAGTCACTTTTTATAAAATAAAATTGGAAACGGTCCCATTGCCGAAATAATGGGTGGCGACTCAAAATGTTTTATAAGATCGATTTATCGGCATCGTATCCAATAAAATGTTTTATTACCGTTTTTCATGATAAGATCACTCTCCATCAAAAACAAAAATAGAAAGGACGTTTTCGAGTCGCTTAGGGGCGGTACAAAAACATGAACGAGGGATGTTTTTCTCTTAATGATTAAATGAAACCCTTGAATCTAAGAGAAAATACAAGTTTTCTTAAATTAAAGGTTAACTTTTGGAAATGCAAGAGTTTTCCTTAAGCAACTAAAAGACCTCCCCTTTTCACATTTCCTAATGCCCTATTTTAGGCAAATGGGGGAATGTGTTGCCCTATTTTAGGGCTTAGGTGGCAAGTGCCACTAGAGGGCTCCAAAGTCGAGCCGGGCCCCATTTTTACTAATTCGGATCGGGTGACACACAAAACAAGGCGGTGCACCAAGAAGCATGCCGGGCGGACTCGAAGTGCTTCCCGAGCCCAGTTTCACTACAAAACCCCTGGAAACCCGAAAAGGTAAAAATAATCAAACAACTCAATTATTTTAGCCACGGACCATCGGTCCGAGAATCAGATCGATCAGATGTCCCAACTCGATTTTATGTAAAAAGGTTATCATTACTGAGCCTTTTGGAGCAAAAATTGAGTGTCTACACTATTCCAAAACCAACTCACACTATTTGTATTTGGAGATACTCCACTAGGACTTTTATTGATTAAGCCCGAAGAACCAAAATGACTCCCTCATCCTCTTCCAAAGTATTTTAATGTTACCGAATATTGTGAATACCATCAGAGTCTGGGGCACAAAAAATTTGTGAAAAATCTAAGGCATAAGATCTAGGAAATTGTTAATGATATAATTATCCTCCCACCTAGACCCAATATTACCATCAATCTTATTCTGAACTAGCAAGCCAATTTTAATCCCATTGGCTCTTATGAAAAAATAATTCAAAATCTGTCTTTCATCCCATCCCAGACTATACATGGACCAGGAATCTAAGGAGCTCACTTTAGTCAAAGTAAAAAAACTTGGAAGACCACAAGTACACTATGGAGCAAGAACACGTAGAGTTAATTTGAGTAAATCTTTATAAAGGGAATTGGTCCTTGAGGATGCTATTTTTTCGCTAAAAGGAAAAGGACCGGGCCTGGTTGATTTTATTTAATAAATTGGTTTTCATTATTAAACCCATTCGTTGATCCTCGAAAAAGGTTCTCTTACTTTGGTAAGAGTTTTATTTCGGAGTCGCCACCCTCTTTAAGGAAAATTTTTGAATTAGTTAATTCTTTGAAATTGACTAACTCGATTTTAAACCAGAGACTGGGCAAGGGAGTTTGGTAGGATTTCAAGAAGGTGCTAGGCACCCGAATCGCCCGGTCTAAACCAACCTCCTTGTTGACCATTAATTCACACTTATGAATAATAAGATTAACTAAGAATTGAGATGTAAAACCTTTTAATGCAATTTTGGACAATATATCAAACATGCAAAACATCTCATACATAAACATAAATTAAACCATCCTACGAAGGGGGAGAGGAGAAAAGAGTATAACCCATCTCCTAAAATACAATCTACCCATTAACCCTCCAAAATTTTCAAATCCCCTAATTATTACATACAAGCAATAATAGGATCCATTGAGGTCCTTTACATTAAGCTCATAAGAATAAAATCAAAATCCATACATAAAGAATACAAACCACAAATAATGACAATCATCCACAAAAATATAAGTTAATGACAGAATCAGGAATCACACAATCATTCAACAATGACGATGATGATGAATGTCAAATGCTAAAGAGATCTAAACTAAAGTTAAAAGGGTTAGATTTACATAAACTAAAGAGCATTAAAGTAAAACGCATTGTAAATAAAGGACTGGAATTTAAAGCACTAATAAACGAAAGACAGTAAAGTGAAAGCATTTATTTAAAGATTATACAAGATTCAAAGTTTAAGGTCTTGATGTTCATCAAGGATTGATGAACAAATACACACATCACTACTCCAAATCTTTTTTATCGATGTTTATTCAATCCATTTGTGGGTAAAATGCATTCCAAAACAATAAAGCCTGGTGCTTTGCCGCTAGATCTCCGAATTGGGTCAATTTTATTGATTTTTAACATTCTGGACCTTTGAAATGAAGTGTCTAGTGCCACAGGAGAAGTGGCATGCGCAACTTGGGTGGGGCGTGCACCACACGTAATGGCGCTAGGCATTTTCTTGATCAGAAAGTTACAGAGTAGAAAACAAGGCCTCCTCACTACAGAAGAAGTGGCATGCGCCAAACGTAGGGGGCTGCGCCCCATGCATTATAGCGTGCACCACTCCTAACATAATCAAGGGGTTATGGTTGTTCACAGATTTCTCTCACAACCAATCAAAAGAACGGCGTTTTCCACACCCAAATGAAAGAAAAGAGATGAAAGAAGAGGTTAATGGCTCTCAGAAGTTACCTTTAAGGGTTTTCCAATGATTCTTGAGAGATTGGATGTAAGAAAACCCTAAAACTAGGTTCTTGGATCAAAGATTCGAGTTTGAGATCAAATGCGTGTGCTTTTTGGACTTTTGATCAACAATATGAAGTTTTCCTAATCAGAAATCAATGAATATAACTCTAGATTAAGAGTTTCTTCTTGTTGATAAAAAAACCTCTCATGCACTAATCTCAAGGCCTATTTATAAGCAAATGGGTAGTGTTGCCCCATTTTAGGGCTTATGTGGCAAAATGCCACTGGTGGGCCCTTAAATCGAGTCGGACCCATTTTTACAAAACAGGACCGGTTGGCATGGAAAACAAGATGAAACATCAGAAAGGGCATTGGGGGGGGGGGCTGAAGCTCTTCCTGGGTCCGGTTTCATCACGAAATACCCGATGAACTGAAAAAGTAAAAATGGTCAAACACGTGCATTATTTCAACCACGGACCATTAGTCCAAAAATTGGAGTGATCGGGAATCTCAATACAATCTTATGTTAAAAATAGTTTATCATCACTGAGCTGTTGTGGGAAAAATTTGAGCATCTACAGTCCTACCAACCTCCTCCAAAAAACCTCTCTAATAGTTGGTATTATGAGAAGGAAATGGCTTTATTAATATACCATTTTCTAGCTTTGCTTAGAGATTATATTAGAGTCTAAGTCTGAGCCCAAAGAAAAGTTATGAGTCTTCTTTTTATTTTTGAGTTTGTAATAGAATGTCATGGTCTGTCTTCCCAACTTTATGTAGCCATGCCTATTGGCATTTTGTCTTAATAATAAAATTTCAAAATTTTTCATACTTTTTCTTCCCTTTATTTCTTTATTTAAGTTTAGCTTGATTGAAATATGAAAAAAATGAATAAATAAAAATGATAATTTGCAAAGAATATATTGATTTGGCACATGTCAAAAGATTGCACTACATTGCAAGAGCATGTTTGATTGAAGATTGCTAAATGGTCCTTGAAGATCAAAGAGAAAATTATCAAGCAATTAGACAAATAGGTCTAAGCGAAACATAATTTATCCATATTGAAAATGTTTACATGGCAAGTCCAATAGTAGCCTCCTTAACTTACTCAAGTTTATTCACCTATTAAGAAGAAAACAATCTTCTTAATTGGGGCATGTTGCTGAAAATGTTGAAGCAACTTATCCAAAAGATGATAACTACTAGTAGTAAATCATATGGAACCAAAGTGCTCATCTGGGGCATCCTTTTGCTATATACAAAGCTTGTTGAAGTAGGAATTTCGGTCTTTTACTTCTTTCACCTTTCAAATTGTCATATTTTATTCTCTTGCTTTACTAGCTTTCCAAATTACCATAATTTGGTCTCTTTGTCATATTTGCTTCCTAAATTGCTATAATTTGGAATTTACTTCACCCGCCTCTAAAATTGCTTGTTTTTCAAATTCTCTCTCCTTTTTGTTTGGTCATTATTCCTATCACTTTCTAAAGTCATATAATTTGGTTAGTAAATTTACTTTTTCTTGACTTTTCAAATTTTGCATAATTTTATCAGTGAATCTATTTTTTTCTCTAATTTTCTAAATTTTGCATAATTTAATTAGAATATAAAAATGTAATAGTAATTTTTCCACTGTAGTACTCATTATACAAAAGAAAGGGACATGTGAAATTATCATAACTTCACAAAGAAAAATTGTGAAGCTGACCAAAAAGAAAGAAAAGTTAAATGGAACTTTTTACCACGCTATGGAATTGAAAATATAATAAGAAATTAAACCGTGATACGCGGCAATTAAATCTGACATTATTTGGCTTGAAAACCTTTAATATGATGGTAACATTTATTTCATCGCGACTTGCTAAATACGCTTCTAAGATATCTTCTGGACCCATCACGTGCTCTATTTTCTTTTTTCAAATATAATCATTCATTTATTTGACGTAATTGTTTTTTGGCTAAAATGGGCTTTTTGGGAAATACACGACTCAGCACAGGTTAGGGACAGGCGCCCTCTTTTACAAAAAATAAGGAATTGGTATTATACTCGCTGAGTCACTGCAGCCTTCTAAAGGGTATTACAGTCAATCCACCTTATACATATTAAAAACATAAAAGAGAGACAGCTGCAACCGACACGAAGCCAAAAATGGAAACGGGAAGAGAGACGACGGTAATGGTAGAGTACTCGAGTGTTGAGGCCTCAGGCCTCAGCGTCTGTTTCTTCTGTAGAAAATAATCTTTGATGCAGCTAGCATGGAAATTGCCTCGTTCTTCACTTGCTCTTTCCAGCTGCTGCTTTTCTTTCTCGCACTCTCTCTTCCTGTTCACTGAAATGTGCAAGGCTTAGACTTTGTTTGGGATTTTTGGAGGTACATTGGGTGTTCGTTTTTAATTTTCTCTTGATTTTCAGTTTTGCAGAGTTGGGGCGATGGGAGACGCCTATATATTGACGAAAACTATGTTGTTGGTGTGTTTTATCAAGTTGGCTTACACTGTTACAGATCCCAATGACCTCAAGGTTCTGATGGATTTCAAGAATGGATTGGATAATCCTGAGCTTCTCGGATGGCCGGCCAAAGGTAATGATCCTTGCGGCCCTCCTTCATGGCCTCATGTGTATTGCTCCAATGGCCGAATTACACAGATTCAGGTGCAGAAATTGGGTCTTAAAGGGCCACTCCCTCAAAACTTCAACAAGCTTTCGAAGCTCTATAATATAGGCCTCCAAAACAACATGTTCAACGGGAAATTGCCCACCTTCAAAGGATTATCTGAATTGGAATTCGCATTTTTGGATTTCAATGAATTTGACACAATCCCATCAGATTTCTTTGATGGACTCACTAGTATACGTGTTCTGGCGTTAGATCAAAATCCTCTCAATAAGACTACTGGATGGACTGTTCCTGATGCGTTGGCTAATGCTGTTGAATTGACGAATTTTTCTTGCTCAAGCTGCAATTTAGTTGGTACATTGCCTGAATTTCTAGGCAGTTTGTCGTCTCTAAATGCTCTAAGGCTTTCGTATAATAGATTGTCTGGTAAACTTCCTGCCAGTTTTGGGCAATCTTTGATGACAGTTCTGTGGTTGAATAATCAAGAAGAGGGTGGCTTGAGTGGTTCAATTAATGTGATTGCAAATATGACATCGTTGAAGCAGCTATGGCTTCATGGAAATTCATTCACCGGCACAATTCCAGAAAACATTGGTGATCTTTCTTCGCTGAAAGACCTCAATCTCAATGATAACAAACTTGTTGGTTTGATTCCACAGGGCTTGGCTGATATAGAGCTGGATAATTTGGATTTGAGCAATAATAATCTAATGGGTCCAATACCAATGTTTAAGGCCGGTAAGGTTTCATGTGCTTCCAACTCTTTTTGCCAATCCAAATCCGGGGTTTTATGTGCCCCTCAAGTTAATGCACTTCTGGATTTTCTTGGTAGGTTGAATTATCCTCTAAATCTTGTCTCTGAATGGACTGGTAATGATCCTTGTCAACAACCGTGGTTCGGCTTGAATTGTGATTTAAAGTCAAAGGTTTCTGTCATAAGTTTGCCTAGACATAATCTTACTGGTACTCTTAGTCCTTCAATTGCAGAGTTAGATTCGCTGGTCCAAATTATTCTCGGAGGAAACCAAGTGTATGGTACAATTCCAAGCAATTTGACAAAGTTGAACTCTTTGAGATTGTTAGACATTAGTAGAAACAATTTTAGTCCTCCATTACCCAAATTCCAGAGAAGTGTGAAGCTTGTTATTGATGGAAATCCTCTTTTGCTTAGTAACCAATCCTCATCCTCTACTTTTAGTCCACCCCCACCACCCCCAGGTAGTGCGCAACCATCAGCACCCACTGTTCCTCCTTCTCCAACTATGAGCTCAAATACCAATTCGTCTGGTTTCATCCCAGTTTCTTCGCAGTCCAAGAATTCTAAAAGAACTAAACTACTTATTGCAGGTGGAACTAGTTCACTATTGGTTCTTGTGGCGATTTCTCTGTCTGTATATTGCCTTTATAAGACAAGAAAAGCAAATCCAGAACCCCCTGGTTCCATTGTAGTTCATCCTAAAGACCTACATGGTCCAGAAAACTTTGTTAAGAGTGCAATCCCAAATGATAACACTGGAAGCTTATCGGCTCAAACTGCCACAAGTTTTGCAAGTAACGCTAGCCTTGTGACACGTAATTCTCATTTGGTTGACGCTGGAAACCTAATTATATCTGTTCAGCTTCTTAGTAAGGTGACCAATGGCTTTGCACTAGAAAATGAGCTAGGTCATGGTGGATTTGGCACTGTCTACAAAGGTGAATTGGAAGATGGGACAAAAATAGCAGTTAAGAGAATGGAGGCTGGGATTGTGAGCAGTAAAGCTATAGATGAATTTCAAGCTGAAATTGCGATTCTTTCTAAGGTCCGACACCGAAATTTGGTTTCTATCTTAGGATACTCTGTTGAAGGCAATGAAAGGCTTCTTGTCTATGAGTATATGTCTAAGGGTGCCCTTAGCAGACATCTTTTCCAATGGAAAAGCCTAAAGTTGGAGCCTTTATCTTGGACAAAAAGGCTGATCATTGCCCTAGATGTTGCTAGGGGGATGGAGTATCTGCATAGCATGGCTCGGGAAACCTTTATTCACCGAGATCTAAAATCTGCGAACATTCTTCTTGATGATGATTTTCATGCCAAGGTTTCAGATTTTGGATTAGTGAAACTTGCTCCGGATGGACAAAAGTCTGTTGTGACTAGGCTTGCTGGAACTTTTGGATACCTTGCGCCTGAATATGCTGGTAAGAATCCCTCTCCTCAATGTTTGACATCAGTTGCACAACAATGCATGTTGTTAAGAATTTTGCATTTAAAGATCCTATGTGGAATGCATTAAGTCATCTGGTAGGATGCTTGGATGCCTTCGATTTTACTTTTGATGCTCTTAAGTGCTGAATTACTCTTTTTGTTGATCTCAGAAAGACAAATCATCTTTGAATAGGATTTGTGACACATCATAAGAATCCTTATGTATACATATATAAATGTGTCCTTTTATAATTTGCATTTAAAATTGTCTTAATTTATTCAAGAGGATACTGGTGGATTTATGGATTTAATAATAAACTATTTTACAATTTTGTGCTAAGAAAACGCCTATCCAGGATTGTAGATGTAAGGATGCAAGCTCCTTGTCTCCTCGGACAGACAGCTCTAGGATCGTACTTTTTGAGATGTTCCCAAAATGGCGCTTCTTTAATAATGAAACTATAGGGGGTTTAGTGCCACCAAGAAGACTCCAATGTTTTGTTAAAAATTTAACTTATGTAATGCTCATACTTGGATGCATCTAACTGTTTGAATAGCACTAATGCTGCAATAGCATGATACTGTTCGTTGATGAGGATGGTTATTATTATATTTCCAAATGTAATAAAAGGATAATATTAAACTGAATTGTAATGTTTTGTTAGTTTCGGAGTATTCGATTATTGCTTACCGATGCAATGCTAGTTGTATAAAAGCCTTGAATACCGTAGGAGAAATAACAGAATGATTACAATTCTCAGTACTCCCCCCCCCCCCCCCCCCCCCCTTTCCATCTCTATTTTCTCTCTCTTTTTTTCTTGATCTTTCTGTCTGTCTCTCTTCTGTCATTTTCCTTCAGATTATTTTTACTTTTATTTCTTGTTAAATAAAGCTAGAATGTTTGGTTATGGCTACAAGTCATAACATTAACTTCCCTGAGATTTTGTGGTTTGCAGTGATGGGAAAGATTACGACTAAATCTGATGTGTTCAGTTATGGGGTGGTGCTGATGGAACTTCTGACAGGGTTAACAGCTCTTGATGAGGAACGCTCTGAGGAAAGCCGATACTTGGCAGAGTGGTTTTGGCGAATCAAGTCAAGCAAAGAGAAGCTTATGGCTGCCATTGATCCAACACTTAATAAAAATGAAGAGAATTCTGAGAGTATTTCCATTGTTGCTGAACTGGCTGGACACTGCACTGCAAGGGAGCCAAGCCATCGGCCCGATATGGGGCATGCTGTGAATTTGTTGGCACCCCTTGTTGAGAAATGGAAACCAACTAAATATGAATCAGATGATGATTGTGGCATTGACTATAGTCTACCACTTCCTCAGATGCTAAAAGTTTGGCAGGCTGCAGAAAGCACTGGGCTGAGCTATTCTAGTTTCACTAGTTCCAAGGATAGTATTCCAGTAAGGCCATCTGGATTTGCCGATTCCTTTACATCGTCAGATGGTCGATAATGAAGGTGAGCTCAGAGCATTGAATGATGGTGACAAGTTATATAATTAGAGAAAGCCTGTTCCACCTTGGGATAATAGGATCAAGCATATCCTTTAGTTGTGGCATACAGTGAAATACGAAGTTTAGGAAGTTGGTCACTCAGAAATTTTTGGATTTGTTTCTTAAGCTGTCTCGTGGTTATGCAAATGGAGAATTGTTGAGTTTACTTTTTTTTTTTTTTTTTTTTTTTAAATACCAAATGCCTGTAAATAATGACTGTTTAAGTTAATGCTGATTTGATGCGTTGTTATGTCTTCTGGTTATCTATGACAATTTACTAAAGTATCTTCAGGGTACTGTAAAAGATTGCTAGAACATTTTTGGTTGCAAAGCAGTCTTTTGTTGACAAAATTAAGGGAAAATATTTGGTTGCCATATATCTTAAATTCGATCAACATCTAACAAGATTCCATTTTACTCGGAGTGAGTTATTACAATGCTTTACCTTAGGAGGAACTTTCTGTTTCCAAATAATTAGAGTATGAAAGCTGAGAAGGTCCCTCCTCCCTAGTTGAAAGTTTATCTTGCAATGCATAGTGATATTCAAACTTCACAGTAAAACATCCATGCTCATTCATAGTCCAAATTAACTCATTTCTCACCCTTCAACTACACAATGGAATAGCTTAAATTTTTTAGGCTTCAAACGGGAGAAAATCAAATTAGTAAGGAACCCATCCCACTTATTACTCTCCTGATCAATTAATTCTCTAAGTGAAGCACCATCTTTTGACTAATTTGGAGGATACCAAGCCCTAAATCCATTCTGTTTTGGCATCTAAGCATCTTTCCATATTCAAATTTCATTACCATTATTGACCAACAATCTAGAACCCTTCTCTATGAACCACAGTGGTTTCATTAAGCTCCTATAAGCAAAACTCGGTTGAAAATCCAACTTAGCTTTCAAAATGCAACAGTTTGGAAATATTTTTATGACTTGGGATCTCTATGGTACAATTAGTGGTTTTTGAGCATTTAGCTATTAGTTATTTAATTAGTTTTTCATAAGACACTAAATTTAAACGTTATATGAGTTAACTTTCTATAAAATGCTACCTTAACCTCTAAAAGTTAATTCAAGCATTATGTTACCAAACACTGTAAAACTATGCAAATAATGAAGAATGAGACCCCGTGATTATTTGTCATGTTGAGTTGTTATATCATTTGTGCACATGAGATTCCAATTTGGGAAGAAATAAAAGATTATAAATTTCCCTTATGAGATTAGAATTATGTTGGGTTTCAATAGTAACAATATGTAGTGGAATAATATAATCATAACAAAAATAACTATACCAATAAGGATCCGTTTAAACGATTAAAATAATAAAATTATTTAGAAAAATACCTCTTTTGCAGATTCTTTGAAACTTTGATCTACGCGGTTAGGTTGTGGCAAACCACAAGCCGTCTAAGTGCCCGACTGTGAATACTCAAATTTTGAGGCTCAAAAAGCCTGTTTTCCCGGACTGCCAACAGTCCGGCCGGACCGGAGGCCATTCGGAAAGTTCACCGAAAGTATGCCAATATGGTACTTGAAACGTCCGGAAAATTACGAGGATCGCGGAACTGATCCCGGAATATTTTTTGGAGGTACGGAACTCCCGAAAAAAACTTCGAAACGGAAAATTAGCAAGTGGCGGCGGAGCCCGCTGGCAAAGGCGGCGGCGCCCGCCTTCCACGGCGGCGGCGCCCGCCCTCCAGCCTGTTTTTTCCTATAAATACAGCCCCGAGCACTTAGTTTTATACACTCAGTCTGTGTTGACGGACGCTCGCTTCTCTCCTACGCTCCTTGCGGTTCTTTTACTACTTTTCTGCATTTAGTGTAGGCTTTTATTACTCTGCTGTTGTGATATTTGGTCACTTAATCGAATTAATTTTAATTAATATTCCCCGAACGAGGAGCTTAATCTGGAATTTTCAAGCTGAAGCTAAGAAGCGGCCGCCGTTTGACTCAGGTAATAACGAAACTCTGTCTATTTAATTTCAACATTTTGTGTATATTCTCTTCTACTCCAAACTCTGGTTAAATAATTAAATAACCGTATTCACATCATCGTGATTCTTGGCAATAAATTGCCTTAAGTAAATAAGTTTAGGCTACAATGCTCGGTTAATCAATAATCGTGGTATTAATGCTAAAACTCTGAATATATTGGCTAAAGTGCCTAGTTAATTAATAACTACGGTGTATTTGCCTTTATTTCGAACATTTCGGCTAAAAGTCCAATTAATCAATAATTGTGGCTAAAAGTCTTAATCAATCACGTTTTGGCAACAAGTTGCCTACAGTCTAATCAATCACGTTTTGGCAACAAATTGCCTACGGTTTAATCAATCGCTTTCGGCAACAAATTGCCTATAATTCAAATAATCACCTTTTTGGCGACAAATCGCCCAAATATCACTTTGTCTTTGGCAATAAATTGCCAAAATTACATATTATCTCTTGGCACGAATGCCTTAATCATTTTGGCGACAAATCGCCTAACCAATTTTTGGCAACAAATTGCCTAATCAAATATCAACTTTTGGCACAAATGCCTTAATCAACCATTTTGGCAATAAATAGTCCAAACATCAATTTTTGGCAATAAATTGCCCAATCAAGCACTTTTTGGCAACAAATGCCTAAAACACAAAATCAATCAATCTTTGGCAAAATGCCTAAAAAATGCACGAAGCATACACACACTCATGCATGAAGCATCCCCCTTTAAAATGCCTTTGAATAGGCTTTATCGAACTACGTCGGCTTTGATCTCTCATTCAAACGAGAGTACGTAGGCACGTTCGGGATTTAACCCCGAGCGGCAAGTCGAAATCATCAAAACACTTTACTGGTCTAATTGCATCAAATTACCTTGCAAAGCATTTACACTTAGGTTAGTTAATCAGCATGACATAGTCTCGGGATCTACCTCGGGTTCGTAGATTGTGCCTTAAACTTTGGGATAATTGACCTAGACTTAGGTTAATTGAAATTGGAGTCATTTAGGGTTCTTTCTTAGTTTTCCCTTATAAAAATAAACTAGGTGGCGACTTCATAAAACACACATGTGAGCATACCTCGTTCTAGCACAATTTTGCCTTCGGGGGAGGGTTCACAGCTTTGGCGACTTCACTGGGGACCTAGTTATGTAATCATTTTGCATAAAGTGGACTACAATTGCTGCATCAATTAACCTGCCCTTCTTTAGGGTATTATTTTGTTGTGCTTTGTTTTGTACATGTACCCTAACACGAATCAAGTGTTCTTTCTTTAAGAATACTTGCTAAGGAAATTGGGACTTAATTGTAAAATTTAATGAAAACATTTAAATTTGTTGATTTATTTGCACGATTGAGAATCTTTTTCTCCATATTGAGAATCTTTTTCTCCATTGCATAAAAAAACGAATTTCAAATGAATTTCTTCTCTTCTGTTCAAACTTCTGAGTCTGGATAGCAAATAGCGCTGATCGGCAGGTCTCTTTGATTATGTCGACGGACAGCCAAAGCGTCCTCCCTGTTACCGCAAACCATCCCTAATCCTTTTGGGGGTGGCCCATGAGTATGCGTACTGTTGGACCCACGCGAAACTCTTTGTTTCACATGTGGTTAGGTATATCCTTACTCAAGGTTCAAGGGTCCCTTGATAAGCCAATTTTCTATTTGTGTCATAGCCTATAGAACCTATCCTTTAGGGCTGTATGCACCCAATGATGTGAATCATATCATTAAAACAAATTATGACGTGATATTGTGCGCATTCATGACATATCATTTCATAAACATGAAAAACATTAAAAAGAACACACGATATTCTTTTTAGTCATGCACAATTGGACAAGGGAGTCGATCTACCACACATTCAGCTGCCCTGATACACAACACTACCCACTGTACCCTAATCCAGCTACCTTTATCCTATCAGGTACCCACTGTTCGAGTGCCTATCCAAGTTCCAGTCACACCTATAGTGCTATCACCAACCTCACCAACTTCACCAACCTCACCAGCTTCACCAACTTCACCAACTTCAACTGCACCAATGGCATCACTTGCTGACATCCAAAATCTTATGGAACAACTAGAAGCCAGAATGGAGGCTAGAATGAATGAGGCATTAGCTGCCCAGAGAACTGCCCTAATAGCTGAACTAGGTAGTGGTAATGGAAATGGGGCTTCCGCTGGGCGAAGTGATCCTGCTGCCTCCAATCAGGGACCTGCTGTTGGACCGACGTCCTCAAACCCTGCCCTTAACCTGGATGATATGCCCTCCAGAACTGCTGCTGAGCTGGAAGCTTAGAAAATGAAAGAAAAACTGGAACTCTTGGAAAGGTCAATCACTGCCCTTAAAACACATAGGGAAGTGGTGGACATGGACTCCTTGTCCTTGTTCCCTGAAGCAAGATTGCCGAAAAAGTTCAAGATGCCTAACATGGACAAGTTTGATGGAACCACTTGTCCCAAAACGCACCTGAAAATGTATGTGGGTGCCCTCAACCCGTTTGGCTTGAACAACGAGCTCCTTGCTTAGTTGTTTCAACAATCTCTGACTGGTGCTGCTTTGAGATGGTTTGTTAGCCTGGATCGGACTAAAATGAAGACCTGGGAAGACATGTGCAATGCGTTTAACACGCAGTACCATTATAATATAGAAGTGGATGTTACTCGGAGAGAACTGGAAACCACCAAACAAAAGAACAACGAACCCTTTTCCTCGTTCCTTATGAGGTGGAGGGCCAAGGCTGCCCAAATGATCAATCGGCCTTCAGAACAAGAACAGGTAGACATAATCATCAAAAATCTGCTGCCTGTCTACCAACAACAACTGCAAACTCAGTACCTACCAACGTTTCAGTCGCTCATTGCTACTGCAACCAAGGTAGAGGATTTAATCCAAATGAGTCAACTAAGAGAAGACTCGGGTACCTCAAAGTATAAGAAGCCTAGCCAAGCTAGCAAAATTCACGAAGTGGCAAGTATCACCCCCACGAATCCTTTACGTGTGGGGAATATGAGAAATGGCAGCCAATCGAGGAGGACTTACACTGATCTCGGGATGCCAATCCTTTTTGTATTCCGAGAGGCTGTCAAGGCAAATTACATTAAGCCTTTGGAAGCAAGGCCACCACCCAACCCATTGCCGAGGAACTATAGGGCTGATGAATACTGTGAGTACCATCAGGGTAACGGGCACAAGACTGAAGCATGCTGGACGCTTAAGAACCGCATCCAAGACCTGGTGGATAAGGGTTTAATCATTCCAAAAAGTAAGCCAAATATTAGCACTAATCCTTTACCAAATCACGGGATAAATGCTATCGTTGCTGACCAGGAATTGATCGATCCTTTCGAACTATTCCTAGAAATGAATGAAATCTGTGTCCTGGACCTGAATGACTTATCTGAAGAGGTCGATGCAATAACCAGGAGTGGGAGACAGTATGAACCAATAGTTCTGGACAAAGTCCAAAATAACCCCTACCAAAGGGCAGCTGAGCCAAAGGAAGACCCAGTACTCTCGTAGTTAAAAAAGACCCAGGCTAGGGTATCAATTTGGGAACTTCTGGCATCGTCTTTCCCTCATCGCCAAGCTCTTTGCAAGGCCTTGAGTCAGCTATAAACATCGGTGGAGGTTAGCCCTGAAGTGCTGGTATCCACCCTCACACAAGCATCCAAGATGCAAAGCATTGGGTTTTCTGATGATGACTTGCCAAAGGAAGGAAGCAGTCACAATGCTGCACTCTACGTTACTGTCCAGACTAGAGAAAAGACTGTGCCCATGGTTCTCATTGACAATGGGTCAACATTGAATGTCTACCCACTAAGGGTAGCTAGCTACCTGGGGTTGGAGGAAGCAGATTTCAGTCCATCAGACCAGATAGTCAAAGCTTATGATAGCACCCGGAGGGAAGTGTTGGGGGTTGCTACATTGAAATTAGTAATCGGGCCAGCTATGATGGAGGTCTCGTTCCAAGTAATTGATGTGCCTACCAGTTTCAACCTACTCTTGGGACGACCATGGATACATCATACTAAGGCAGTGCCCTCTTCTTTGCATCAAAAGGTCAAGTTTCCTTACGAGGACAAAGTTATCACCATTCAAGGGGATGACTATAGCCAACTGAAGAAGACAAAGGGCCAGCCTCTCTTTGAGGTCAGCCCTGAGAATGCCGACCTGCCCCTCTCGGGATTTCAATATGACACAGTACAGTGCATAGAGGGAAAAACTGCAAACTCTCTGATTCTCTTTGATTTCGGGACGACGCAAATAAACTGCATGGTCTCTTTAATGCTGAAGATGTCCTACCTGCCGGGAATGGTTATGGCCAGGTCCGGAAAGACATACCCCACATTGCAAGCTTGGGAGTGCCCGGTGAACCAAGGGACCTTTGGGCTAGGTTATGAGCCCACTGATGAAGACCTTGCTGAAAGAGCCAGGAGAAGAAAGAAGAAGAGTATACAGATGCGGCCTTACCTTTTGACTTTGAATGGTCATTTCTGCAAACCGGGAGAAACAATTCCTTATTGTGGCTTCTAGGAACCATTCTACTTCCCGACAGCTAAGAAAATGCTGCCCGGGCTGGAAATATTTACTGATGCCCAAGATAGCAAGCCAGAGGCAATAATCGAGCTGGAGATAGAAGATCTCATGCAGCCCAGTCTCTTTGATGAGGTTGCAGTTATTACTAGTAATGATGGGAACCAAGACTTGCTGAGCCTGATCAAGCCGAATAAAGGGCCTCTCACCAACTGGTATACCGAGGAGGAGCGCGCTGCTGACAAAACCCTTCCCAAGCCAAGCCTAGAGTCTAGACCTGATGCCAAGTCCTGTACTGAGTCTGAGTTTAACCTTGAGTTTGAAATCGAGTCAGAGTCCAGTTCTGAGTCTTTTGTATCGGATTTGAAAAATTCGGATTTTAAATTTGATGTAATTTTTGAGGACGATTCCGTCCGTATCAATAAAAGCTTACAGATCATTGGCTACCCTGCGTGTCAATCTTTCCAAGCATATCCTAGAAAAAATAATGGAAAAGAAATAAATGAAATAAAAAATGAAAAAGAGAAAATAATCATTGGCAAAGAAGAAAATGAACATACATACATTGCATCTGACTGTGTGAACAGGGAACAGATCGTGGAATGCTTGAAGAAGTTTGCCGATTGCTTCATGTGGAAGGCTAGTGACATCACGGGAATTGACCCAGCAATAGCAGTACACAAGATTCCAGTGTACCCTGAGGCTAAGCCAGTAAAACAGAAGCTAAGGAGGCTGAAAACAGAATGGTCCGTGAAAATCAAGGAGGAAGTAGCTAAGCAATTGGAAAACAAGTTCATAGAGCCCATCGCCTAACCCACATGATTAGCAAACATAGTGCCGGTTCCTAAGAAGGATGGAAAGGTGCGAATGTGTGTCGACTACCAAGATCTGAATAAAGCATGTCCGAAGGACGATTTTCCTTTGCCTCATATTGACTTGTTGGTTGACCGAATGGCTGGACACGAGATGGTCTTCTTGACTGATCTCGCTGTCGGGTACAATCAGATAATGATGCATTTGCCAGACAAAGAGAAGACGACATTCATCATGGAGTGGGGAACCTACTGCTATAGGGTCATGCCTTTTGGGCTCAAAAATGCCGGGGCAACTTATCAAAGAATGGCAACAACTATCTTCCATGACTTGATTCATAAAGAAGTTGAGGTGTATGTGGACGACATGGTTGTTAAATCGAAAACAGCTGAAGAACATACCACAACACTTGAGAAGTTCTTCCTTAGGCTTCGAAAGTACAATTTAAAGCTCAACCCGGCAAAATGTCTATTTGGAGCTACATCCGGAGTATTTCTGGGGCATATGGTCAGCCGGAAAGGCATAGAGATTGACCCTTCGAAAGCCAAAGCCATTCTGGAAATGCCAGCACCAAAGACGGAAAAAGAAGTTCGGGGTTTCCTGGGAAGGCTACAATACATCAGCCGGTTCATCAATCAATTGGCCGATACTTGTGGTCTGATCTTCAAATTACTCAGGAAAGGGGTATCCGTCAAATGGAATGAAGATTGTCAGAAAGCCTTTGATCAGGTCAAACAGTATCTATTATCTCCGCCAGTTTTGCAACCACCACGGCCAGGAAAACCTTTGCTACTGTACCTATCAGTGACAGAAGAAGCGATGGGTGCAATGCTAGCTCAATAAGCAGAAGACACCAGGGTAGAGAATGCCGTGTATTACCTTAGAAAAAGGATGCTAGACTATGAGCTGAAGTATAATAGGATAGAGAAGTTATGTCTGGCTCTAGTTTGGGCTTGTACAAAGCTGCAGCACTATCTTTCATCCTATACCACACATGTTATCTCTGAATCGAACCCCTTGAAATTCCTTATGGAGAGGCTGGTTCTTGACAGTAAGATGGCTAAGTGGGTGTCAGTACTCGAAGCCTATGACTTGAAATTTGTACAATGGAAGGCAGTAAAAGGAGGAGCCTTGGCCGACCAATTAGCGGAACTGCCCGTGGAAGACGAAATGAAAGAAGTGGAGTTTCCCGACGAAGATCTCTTGAACGTGGAAAGTGACGTTTGGGAGATGTATTTTGATGGAGCTTCGAATTATCATGGAAATGGAATAGGAGTCGTGTTCAAAACTCCTTGTGGAGAATACGTCCCAATCACAGTCAAGTTAGATTTCCACTGCACCAACAATGAAGCCGAGTATGAAGCTTGCATTAAGGGGTTAGAAGCGGCCCTGGAAAAAGAGATAAAAGTCCTTAGGGTTTTCAGGGATTCCAATTTAATAGTCTCTTAAGCTCTAAGGAAGTGGAAAATTAAGGAAGAGCGTTTGGTTCCTTACCTACAATGCTTGGATGAATTGGCTCAACAATTCGAGGATCTGTCTTTCCATTACTTGCCCCGAGCCAAGAACCAGTTTGCTGATGCCCTTGCTACTTTAGCTTCTATGGTCAATGTAGAGGGGAACCAAATCATTCGACCTTTGACAGTTCGGCTACAGAAACAGCCGGCCCACATCATGAATTTGGTCGATGACAAGCCCTGGTTTTGGGACTTATAGAATTATCTTCAGAACGAGGCTTACTCGGATGGATCCTCGAAGACTGATCAACGGACATTGAGACAGTTAGCATCCGGATATTTCCTTACTAGGGGAGTTCTATATAAAAGAAGTTGGAACGGTTTGCATCTAAGATGCGTAGATGAAGGGGAAGCTCAAACCATTATGGATTCCTTACACAACGGGGAGTCCAGTCCACACATGCACGGGATAGCTCTGGCTCGAAAAATCATGAACCTGGGTTATTACTGGTCAACTATGAATGCAGATTGCGTGAGGCACGCGCAGAAGTGCCATCAGTGTCAAGTTTTTGCTAAGCTGCAAAAACAGCCTCCGATCAATTTGAATCCCATTGCTTCACCCTGGCCCTTTGCAACTTGGGGCATAGATGTGATCGGAAAGATCCACCCAAAGGCTTCCAATGGTCATCAATTCATCCTGGTTGCTGTAGACTATTTCACTAAGTGGATCGAGGCAGCCTCTTATTCGGTTTTGAATGCCAAGAAGGCGGCACAGTTCGTTCGTACTAACATCCTTTGCCGGTACGAAACGCCATTCGAGATCATCACTGATAATGGGTCCCACTTTCAGAGTGAATTTTCTGATTTGTTGAAAGAAAAGAGGATCCAACATCATAAGTCCTCACCCTATCGTCCACAAACAAATGGGGCTGTGGAGGCTGCAAATAAGGCTATAAAAGTCATTTTGTAAAAGACAGTTAAAAAGCACAAAGCTTGGCATGAACAGTTACCGAATGCCCTATGGGGATATAGGACTTCAATCAGAACGCCCACCGGAGCAACTCCGTATTCCTTGGTATATGGTATGGAGGCAGTGCTGCCTGTTGAACTGGAAGTTCAGTCGACAAGAATCATCCGGGAAAGCCAAATCAGCGAAGTAGATTGGGTCCAGAATTACCACCTCCAACTCCTGGGTATTGATGAGAAAAGGTTACAAGAGATCCACCGAACGCAGGTTTACTAGAGGAGAATGGCTCGACATTTTAATAAGAAGGTCAAAGACCGAAAATTGGAAGAAGGTTGTTTGGTCTTGAAGGAAATTAGACAACCAGTCATAGACCCACGTGGGAAGTTCCGCCCTCATTGGGCTAGACCCTACATTCTAAAGACAATACTGTCCGGCGGAGCCGTCATTTTGACTGATTTAGATGGTTTGGAGTTCACGAATCCATGTAATTTAGATCAGTTGAAAAGATATTATGTGTAATTATAATCATTGCATGATGTAAAAAAGAGCTACATTAGACCTGATTCTCTTCGGAAAAAAGAAATTATGTATCGGAGATATGTAGGCAACCCTCTTTGGGCGCGGTCTAAACATTAATGAAAAAAAAATCATTTCATAATTCATTCTTCTTTGCCAAAAAAAAAAGAGGAAAGAAAAGAGAAGAGGAAAAACTCGCTAAGCTGAAAACCCGAAAAGGGCGGCTTAGGCAAAAGTCGGGGCCCGCTAAGCTGAAAACCCGGAAGGGCGGCTTAGGCAAAAATGGGTAGCTCGCTAAGCTGAAAACCCGGAAGGGCGGCTTAGGCAAAAGTTAGAGCTTAAATAAATAAACTGGGAAATGCTTGGAAAGCCCAAAAGCCAAAACTGTAATGTCATTCCGTCTCAAAGTAATAGAGTCCATAAAGTTCAAAAAATAAGTAAAATAAAAGTCTAAGTCCAAAAAAAAAAACATACATCCAAAGCCAAAAGATAAATCCAAAGTCAAAATTCCAGAATAAGTCTAAAAAATCTAAGTGTCCTGTCGCCTACGTGGGGCAACATCCTCAATGTCGTCTTTAGGTGCTAAACCCTCTCAAACCTCGCCTGTCCGAAGAGCCATCACAATCTCCTCATCAGTCCTGTCCGCATCATCGGTACCAACCTGAGCCCAACCCTCAAGTGCACTTAGCAGTGCGATCCTCCTTGGCCTCTCAATCGGCCAAACAGTAGCAATGAACCAGGTTCGGTACTCGGGAGAAGTATGAACGTTGGCAGGATTAGGCAAGGGCCTAACCATGTGGTGATCTCTAACCCAGGCCTTAAGGATGGCTCGGGTAACACCTAGAGTAATAACTGAATCCACAGAAGTGCCATCCACAATCGGAACAGTCTGGTCTATCCCCATCTGCCTTAAAACGCGCGAAGCGCAGTACCACGTGCAATGTGTAAGGCCTAGAAGGTAAACTCGGGTATGGCAGAAGCTAACCTGGATAAAGCGGGTGATGTCATACCAGGAAATGTACCACAGTACCTCATTTGGACCCAACTCAATCAGCCATGAGGGCCATGCATCAGTAGACGGATGAGTGATCAGGATCCTCCGCATACGATACTGAGGGGACACATTTCCTCCATCATGGCACCGAATCGAAAAACGTGGGTCTCCGGGTCCCAAAATCTGATGCAGGCTTGTAGAAAATCTCAGTCTATAACTACTCCCCTAAGGGTAGCAATAGGAGATAGATCGTACCTCCCCAAATTGATCTTTTTGAGATTCTTAGTCCAATTGTGCATGCTTTGATTATAAAAGGGATTCATTTTTTGAAAAAAAAAGATCAGAAATTGAAAATTGAAATTGAAAAAAAATCCCGTTTTTTACAAATCAAAGAGGATAATCATGCATACATATAACATTTTCAGTGCTAACCAAGTGCAGGTACAGTCAAAGTGCAGTACAGAAATACAGGCAAGGAAAATAGCCAAAAGGCGGGTCTTCTGGACGCGTCCGATTTTTGCCTTCAAAATTTGTTTTTCAGACAACCACCGACTCCTATAAATCATTTTTATGGTTGCCGGTGGGGGGCAACTGTGAATACTCAAATTTTGAGGCTCAAAAAGCCTGTTTTCCTGGACTGCAAACAGTCCGGCCGAACCGGAGGCCATTCGGAAAGTTCACCGAAAATATGCCAATATGGTACTTGAAACGTCCGGAAAATTATGAGGATCGCGGAACTGGTCTTGAAATATTTTTTGGAGGTACGAAACTCCCGAGAAAGCCTTCGGAACGGAAAATTAGCAAGTGGCCCGCCCTCCAGCCTGTTTTGTCCTATAAATACAGCCCCGAGCACTCAGTTTTACACACTCAGTCTGTGTTGACGGACGCTCTCTTCTCTCCTACTCTCCTTGCGGTTCTTTTACTGTTTTTCTGCATTTAGTGTAGGCTTTTATTACTCTGCTGTTGTGATATTTGGTCACTTAATCGAATTAATTTTAATTAATATTCCCCGAACGAGGAACTTAATCTGGAATTTTCAAGCTGAAGCCAAGAAGCGGCCGCCGTTTGACTCAGGTAATAACGAAACCCTGTCTATTTAATTTCAGCATTTTGTGCATATTCTCTTCTACTCCAAACTCTGGTTAAATAATTAAATAACCGTATTCACATCATCGTGATTCTTGGCAATAAATTGCCTTAAGTAAATAAGTTTAGGCTACAATGCCCGGTTAATCAATAATCGTGGTGTTAATGCTAAAACTCCGAACATATTGGCTAAAGTGCCTAGTTAATTAATAACTACGGTGTATTTGCCCTTATTTCGAACATTTCGGCTAAAAGTCCAATTAATCAATAATTGTGGCTAAAAGCCTTAATCAATCACGTTTTGGCAACAAGTTGCCTACAGTCTAAGCAATCACGTTTTGGCAACAAATTGCCTACGGTTTAATCAATCGCTTTCGGCAACAAATTGCCTATAATTCAAATAATCACCTTTTTGGCGACAAATCGCCCAAATATCACTTTTTCTTTGGCAATAAATTGCCTAAATTACATATCATCTCTTGGCACGAATGCCTTAATCATTTTGGCGACAAATCGCCTAACCAATTTTTGGCAACAAATTGCCTAATCAAATATCAGCTTTTGGCACAAATGCCTTAATCAACCATTTTGGCAATAAATAGCCTAAACATCAATTTTTGGCAATAAATTGCCCAATCAAGCGCTTTTTGGCAACAAATGCCTAAAACACAAAATCAATCAATCTTTGGCAAAATGCCTAAAAAATGCACGAAGCATACACACACTCATGCATGAAGCATCCCCCTTTAAAATGCCTTTGAATAGGCTTTATCGAACTACGTCGGCTTTGATCTCTCATTCAAACGAGAGTACGTAGGCACGTTCGGGATTTAACCCTGAGCGGCAAGTCGAAATCATCAAAACACTTTACTGGTCTAATTGCATCAAATTACCTTGCAAAGCATTTACACTTAGGTTAGTTAATCAGCATGACATAGTCTCGGGATCCACCTCGGGTTCGTAGATTGTGCCTTAAACTTTGGGATAATTGACCTAGACTTAGGTTAATTGAAATTGGAGTCATTTAGGATTCTTTCTTAGTTTTCCCTTATAAAAATAAACTAGGTGGCGACTTCATAAAACACACATGTGAGCATACCTCGTTCTAGCACAATTTTGCCTTCGGGGGAGGGTTCACACCGACCTCTAATAGTATCTACATGAATGGACAATCGAAAAACTTTAAAACTATTTTAGAGGGTTGAGAGTTTAGAGAGTATGATGATACTAGTTATCTTATGCTCTACGTCTTGTTCTGTGGCTAGGAGCAACAATTCACAATTAGACTGTATCTTAAACCTTATATATAGAAAACCTAGGCCATAAATAAATAAATTATAATTACTTATTTAAACCTTTTAAATAAATAAATTATACTAAAATACATATGTGTCTATTTATTTATTTAAACAATTTAAATAAATAAATCATAATACATATAGAAATAGGATTTTCAATTTAATCAATTTTATTTATTTATTTAACTATTTCAATAAATAAATCATAATTAAAATATTAGGTTTATTTAATCTAAAATCTATCTTAATAAATTTTAGACATAAATTAGTTAAGTCAATACTTAATAATTTAGGAAAAATTGTAATTAAATATAAATTATAATTTTGCCTTAATGTCCCAAAACTAATTTGTAATTAAGTCATATTTGATTAGATTTCTAGTTTTCACTTTCTCATATCCATTCTTATGTGTGTGATCTTCTAGGTTCCAAATATGTTGGCAATAAATATAAATTAAATTAATTAATTAATATTTGAAGGTCATGTATATTGTCTAACAATATGTCAAGACTACCCAAATATTTGGAAGTCAAAGTGGTTTGACTTAACCTTTCAGTGCATGAGTTATCGGTATAATTAATATCCATTCGTTATTAATGTTCTGATTTAGTAATTAGGCATGGAGTGTGTCTGATTTACTAAATCATGTTAGTTCTCTTAATCTTAGCTATTGATCAGTTGAATGAAATTTCAAATCTAATTTGCTAATTTCATTCTACCTTCCGCAAGGATTTCTTAATCAATACTAATAGACAACAATTAGAACATTTTCCCTAATTTACCTAGGGTGATGAATACTCTCTTAATTACACAAGTATCTCCATATAGTTCCTACTATGTCCAAAAAATCATTGCTTGTTATTCATGAATGAATAATGTGAACTAAGAATCAGAACATAATCATTCCCATACAAGATAGCTTAGTAACTTCAAGTTAAATGATCACTTACACAACCATCACTTGAGGATTCTATAGACATAGGTAACTCGCTATATGGAATTCTCATACAGGTCAATTGAGTGGACTTGTTTAAATAACAAGCAGCTACATATTAGTTCTACATATCACATATATCTCAGCCTATGAGAACAGCTGCTTCCCTAAGGAAAGAACATAATATATACTAGTCTCAACAACTCTAATCATCGTCCAATAATGAGGGGAACATTGACCAAGAATATTTAGAGACATTGCTTTAATGCAAAATAAAACTCATAATTATAATCACATTATAATTTACTTTGCAAAGCAGTATTGTCTCATGGACTTTATCTTTTACCAAAATTCAATCAATAGAATATGAAAGAAAAAAAATGCCTTTTATTAATAATAAAAAATTTATAATATGAAATATTATATCCAAATATAAACAATCAAATTGGCTATAGGCATATAACTAATTATTTCCTCAACAAGTTAGGTTATTTTTCTAATTAATTCCAAAGAAGGCCTAAATCTTTGAAGTCTATATAAAGGAAGCTGTATCACAAGGGAAGGGATTCACTTTCATATTCTCTACACCATTATTATTTTCTCTTAGCTTCAAGACTTCAAGCCGAGTGTTCTTTAAAAGTAAGTTTGGTAGAATGTGAAAAATGAAAGAGGACAGCCTCCTTATATAGCCTCCAAAAGAGACCCGTCTCATTTCTAGGTCCATATGCACTACTCATGCCAACTGGTCTGATGACGGACAACTGTGAGCATCTATTTTTCACACCTTGAAAAATTAAGTCTGACTTTGAAAATCCTTCAAACTAGATCTGAACTAGTCAAACCAAAATTAGTGTAAAAAACATTAGTTATCAACATTGATTTGAAAATAACTTTTTTTCGGATCGGGTTTCCTATAAACTCAACCCCAATGCCAACTAGACACTGAGAGCTTTCCAATGGTACCCTATGGGCCAAAATCGAAGGTCGAATGGGCCTCGAACTGGCCAAATCAGTGAAAAGAAGTTGAACCAAACTGAACCAATAGGAAATCGGCCTAATTGCCCAGGGTAGGGCAGTTGATTACCTAGTTTGGGTCGGTCAACTACCTTAGGCTTGTCGGTCAACCGCCGGCCAAAAATTCAAGTTCTTCGTGATCCTACATCAGGAAACGTGCGATACCCCCCGGTCCGAATTCCTATAAATTTAGGTCCAAAATGCAGTTCAAAACATACAAAATTTCTCTGATTATCTTGCTTCTTGCAAAGTACATTCTAGAGGCCTTAATTGAACATTCTTTTGGCTCTTTAGCTCTCTTCTCATCTTGCCAACTCTTCTTGAGTGTTTGAGTGAGTGAGGTGATATTCCTTTGACTCTCTTTCACCCTAATCCCTTCTTTAGCTTAGATTCTAGGTCTCCATACCCTTGGCGCACTAACCCCTCACAAAAAGCCTACTATAGGTCTAGGTCCTCTTTGGCACCTTAAACCTCACTTGGCTTAGATTCCTCCTTATAAATCTAAATCAAACAGAAGCTGTAGAATGAAAAAATCCAAACATTCCTAGTCCTCCGAATAAGAAGGAATGTCCAAATCTGATCCAGTCAGCATTCCGGCTCACCCTCTGTCTAGCCATCCAATCACCTAGTCGATCTTGCTCGTAGGCCCAGGTAAGTCCCTAATGGTTCACTCTCTTTAAATACATGTCTCTTCTTCTAAAAATGGCTCCAAAGAGCCTTCCTTTTTTTCAAATCTGATAATCCACACCAACATAATTTTTCCCAAATGAAATGACAATCCAATGCTTAAAACATGATAATCAAAGGTCTTTAATGAACCTTTTTTCAATTAAAACCAACCAACACCCATATTTCAATAGCAGAACTGCTTGATCCTGATTCTCATTCTAAGGGATAAGCAAGTAGGCTCAAGTCTAATCTTGATTCTCTCCCTTTCCTTTTTTTTATCCAATTTATTTTCTTTCCTTTCCGCTTCAACTGTTACTGGATTAATGCCCAAATTTGACAGAGATTGATTTCAATATGGAAATCTAATGAAGAATTGATTTTTCTACAATCCAAAATCCTATGAAGATTGACTAATATAGTTTCCATGAATAGAGATAGATTTTTGATATGGAAATTAAAAGAGTAAAAAAATAGAAGATTATCAAAAAAGTAGGAGAAGTGGATTAGATGTTTAAGCTTTAAAAGAGGTTCTCAATGGCAGTCAAATAATTATTAATCCTCTTGTATAGTTTGTTTGTGGAGATGAAAGAGAAGGAGAAATTAATTTAGGGTTCATAAAAGAGATGCATATTGTTCTGATGTGACATTCTAATATCATTATCAGATTCTATTTTTAGACAAAATTAAAAACAGTCGATTTCTTTTATTTTATTTTTGTTGTATGTTTATTTTATTTATTTTATCTTTATTTTATTGTGTTTTATGTCTTTATTTTATCTAGTTTTGGCGGTATTTTCTTTTAAATATTTGAGTCAGTTTAACTTTCCTTAAAACCGTTTTTTTTTTCATATAAATTTTCTTCTTCATTATAACTTCTCTTTTAAGTGTTCCTTTCTTTCCTGAATTTTATAACTTCTCTAAATTAATCACTTTTCTTCTCTTTTAAAACTGTTTTATCTTCTCTTTTCCCCTCTCACATCGAAACCCTAAACTCTCTCTGCTTCAAAAGCCCTAACCATGGCCAGATCAAGTTCTACTTCTTCCTCCTCTAATGCTTTTACAAAACAAGAACTTCAACTTCTTAAGAGGTTATCTAAGAAGTACAAATAGAAAGAATCAGGACAGAAGAAATCCGTTGAGGAATCTAGTTCAAAGAAAGACAAATCGAAAAGTAAAACGGAAAAATCAAAAGGGAAGAAAAATCGAAGGAAAAAATCTCTGGTTCTCGTAGCAAAGGTAAAACTATTTTATCTCCTTATTCTGTTGTGCGTTCATATGTTATTGATTGGAAGTTCTTTGGAAAAGAAGAATTCAGCTTTAGGAAACTATTTGAGTGCCAGGAACGGATGGAGGATTTGTCTTTAATTTACCTTGCTATGAGAATTTGGTAAAGGAATTTTATGGCACTCTCAAAGCCACTGGTTCAGAGACGATTTCTGTGAAAATTGAGGATGAAACCAAAGCGTTATCTTACACTGATTTGAGCGAAATTTTCAGAATACCAAACACTGGGTCTAGGGTAACAAAGATTAAGGATATCTCTAGGGTAAATGGGTATAAAAAGGAAGAGTTTGTAAAGAAAATTATTAAGAAAGGTTCTGCAGAAAAACAGAATGTGATTGAATGCTCTAATTTGAATGATAGAATGAAGTGGTTATATAAGCTAATTGTGCACTTTATCTATCCAAAGAGTGGTTTGCTCACATATGTAAACCAAGTTGAGAAGTGCATAATGTGGCATATAATTGAAAAGAAACCCTTCAATCTGTGCCATATTATTTTTGATAAAGTGCAGAACGACCCAAAGAAATTACCTTATGGTATGGTGCTTACCCCTATTTTTGAGTTTTTGGAAGTTGATTTAAATAAGAGTGAGGGTCATAATGTTTAAAAGTTGGATAGTGGATCTTTGAAACTAAAGGATGAAGAAGGTGAAGAAGAAAAAGAAAAAGAAGTTGCTGAGGACAAAGAAAAAGCAGAAAAAGAAAAAGAAGAAGAAGAAGCTGAGAATAAGAAGAAAAAGAAAAGAAGATTGGTAAAAGGAAAAGGAAAATTGGAGGAAACTGAGAAAGAAGAAAAGAAAGAAGAACCAGAAGAAGAGAAAAAGGAAGAAATAAAAAAAAAGAAAAAGAGACAGCAGCTGAGGTTGAAATAGAGTCAGGAAAAGAGTTAGAAGAAGAAAAAGATGAAGCAGGAACTGAAGAGAAAAAGGATTCTGTTGATCCTGAAGAAGAGACTGAAAAAGGAGAGGCAGTAGAAGTTGAGGAAGCCAGTGATGCTAATATAGAAAAGCTAGAATTAAGTGAAGAAGAAAAAGAGACTGAGGTTGAGGCTAAGAAGGAATTAGAGTTTCTAACAGCACAAAGGAGTAGAGAGGCTATGCCCGACAAACTGAAAAAAGAACTCATTGAAAAGCATAATAAGGAGCTTGATGAGGCTATCAAACAGAGTAAGACTGTGATTGCACACAACCAGTGCCTCATTAAGTCTTTAGAAAGGATGAAAAATGTCAATGAGAGAAGTCTAGCTACTTTAAAGGTAAAAAGCACACCCTACACTCCTACCTCAAAAAAGCCTAAGAAAGTGAAGCACACTACGGGAAAGCATAGAGTTCATGGAAGGAAGCCTCCTTTGCATCCCTCTTCTAAACGTTCTGAGAGTCCTACAAAAACTTCTCCTGCACAGAACCTGAGAAGTTCTAAGAGACTTAGAACTGATTCAAAACCCCTCTGACTCCCTTCTAATCTGCTCTGACTATGTTTTGTGAACTATTTTTTGTTCTTTGTTTTAGTTCTTTATTTGTCTTTGTAGTTTGTGTTGTTTTGAATTCTGTTTTTTTTTTTGTTTATTCGCTCTGCTTTTTCTACTAACCCTTCTTTACGATGACAAAAAGGGGGAGAACACATGATATTTTGATGATTAGGTACCTGAAGGAGTATGTTTTTTTTTTTTATACTAATCTTTGTATGCTTATCATGTTCTAATCTGTGTTATTTTGTTTCCATATAAACAGAAAATAGAATGTGGGCTATATGTTTTATATGATGATCTAATAGTTAGATTTTAGAACTTAGTTCTCTATTCTAATGTATGCTCTAGACTTATGACTTAGTCTTTAATTCTAATATCAGTTTCTATTTCTTTTTTGTCTAAGCATATGCTCTGATTATTAGACTTTAGAATTCAGCTTTAATTCTAAATATATGTTCTAATATCAGTTTCTAAAACTATTTTCTGTTCTAATCCCCATAGATATTTTACTACACTATAACCAATATAAACTCATAAAATTTTCTATTTTTTGAAAGTGACTCGAGAACAAAATGAAAATTAGAGGGAAATAACTTTTGAGCGACTTCCAAAAAATTTAAACATTTAGTATATTATTTTTCGATGTAGGTAATTGACATATCTATATCCTTATTAACATAAGGATAATTAATTGTGGATGATGATGCACTGGTAATGGCGTCATGTTAATTGGTTGGTCTATTTGTAACAGAAGTATTTGAAACAAAGGCTGGTATTGGTAATTAAGTAGTTGAAGGGCTAGGTAATTGAAAAGAAATACTCGTACTCTTTTTTCCATAGCTTTCTCTTGTAATTTTATTCTTAATAGAAGTGCCCATTTGTGAATACTCAAATTTTGAGGCTCAAAAAGCTCATTTTCACGGACTGCAAACAGTCCGGCTGGACCGGAGGACGTTCGGAAAGTTCACCAAAAGTATGCCAATATGGTACTTGAAACGTCCGAAAAATTGCGAGGATCGCAGAACTGGTCCCGGAATATTTTTTGGAGGTACGGAACTCCCGAAAAAGCCTCCAGAACGAAAAAACTAGCAAGTCCGCAGGCCACGGCGGCGGCGCCTGCCCTCCAGCCTGTTTTTTTTTATAAAATCAGCACCGATGCGACTTTTTTACTCACTCAGTCTGTGTTGATGGACGCTCTCTTCTCCCCTACGCTCTTTACGGTTCTTTTACTGCTTTTCTGCATTTAGTGTAGGCTTTTATTACTCTACTGTTGTGATATTTGACCACTTAAAATAAATTAATTTTAATTAATATTCCCCAAACGAGGAGCTTAATCCGGAGTTTTCAAGCTGAAGCTAAGAAGCGGTCGCCGATTAACTCAGGTAATAACGAAACCCTGTCTATTTAATTTCAGCATTTTGTGCATATTCTTCTTCTACTCCAATTCTGAATTAAAACTGCTGCATAAATGCATTCACGTCATCAATTTTGGCAAATAAACTGCCTCAATTAAATATGATTAAGTTTAAATGCCCGGTTAATTAATAATCGTGGTATTAAAGCCTAAATCCGACAATATTGGCTAAAAAACCTAGTTAATTAATAACTACGGTGTAATTGCCTTTATTTCAAACAAATCCGGCTTAAGTCCAATTAATCAATAATTGTGGCTAAAAGCCTTAATCAATCACGTTTTTTGGCAACAAATTGCCTACAGTTTAATCAATCACATTTTGGCAACAAATTGCCTAAATTACACATCAATTTTTGGCAAAATGCCTTGAATTAATCAATCTTTTGGCTAAAAGCCTTAAATCAATCATTTTGGCGACAATCGCCCAATCAACATTTTTTGGCAAACAAATTGCCTAAATCAACCCATTTTGGCTAAAAGCCTTCAAATAATCAATTTTGGCGACAATCGCCTAAATCACATCAACTTTTCGCTAATAAATTGCCTAAATCAATCTTTTTCGCTAAAAGCCTTAAATCAACATTTTTTTTGGCAACAAATGCCTAATCAAATCAATCAATTCTTTGGCAAAATGCCTAAACAAGATGCACGAAGCATACACACACTCATGCATTAAGCATACCCATTCAAAGCCCTTTAAAAAAAGGCCTATCGAACTACGTCGGCTTTGATCTCTCATTCAAACGAGAGTACGTAGGCACGTTCAGGATTTAACCCCGAGCGGCAAGTCGAAATCATCAAAATCACTTAAACATTTCATTGGTCCAATTACATCATTTACCCTGCAAAGCATTCATTCATTGGTTAGTTAATCAGCATGACATAGTCTCGGGATCCACCTCGGGTTCGTAAGATTGTGCCTTAAACATTGGGATAATTAATCTAGTAATTAGGTTAATTAAAATTGGAGTCAATTTAGGATTTTTTCCTAGTTTACCCTAAAATAATTAAACAAGGTGGCGACTCACACATTCACGTGCATTTCTGCCCTTAGTCATATTCATTATATGCCTATTTTTGGGGGAGGGATTCACAGTTTGGCGACTTTGCTGGGGACTATTGTAATCATTTTGCATAAAGTGGACTACGATTGTTGTGTGAACTAACCAGCCCTTCTTCAGGGTATTATTTTACTATGCTTTGTTTTGCAGGGTACCCCAGCAAAGATTAAGTATTCTTTCTTTAAGAATGCTTAATAAGGAGAATTTGGACCTAATTGAAATTTACTTTAAATCATTTAAATTTGTTTATTTATTTGCACGAATTGGGAATCTTTTTCTCCATTGCATAAAAAACGAATTTCAAATGAATTTCTTCTCTCTCTGTTCAAATTTCTGAGTCTGGATAGCAAGTAGCGCTGATCGGCAGGTCTCCTTGATTATGTCGACGGACAGCCAAAGCGTCCTCCCTGTTACCGCAAACCATCCCTAATCCTTTTGGGGGTGGCCCATGAGTATGCGTACTGTTGGACCCACGCGAAACTCTTTGTTTCACATGTGGTTAGGTATATCCATGCTCAAGGTTCAAGGGTCCCTTTATAAGCCTATTCTCTATTTGTGTCATAGCCTATAGAACCTATCCTTTAGGGCTGTATGCACCCAATGATGCGAATCATATCATTAAAACGAATTATGACGTGATGTTGTGCGCATTCATGACATATCACCTCATAAAAACATTAAAAAGAACACAAAATATTCTTTTTAGTCATGCACAGTTGGACAAAGAGTCAATCTACCTCACATCAGCTACCCTGACACACGAACCACTATACCCAAATCCGATTACCCTTATACTTACAGGTACCCACTGTTCGAGTGCCTATCCAAGTTCCAGTCACACCTACAGTGCTATCACCAACCTCACCAGCTTCACCAGCCTCACCAACTTCAACTGCACCAATGGCATCACTTGCTGACATCCAAAATCTCATAGAACAACTGGAAGCCAGAATGGAGGCTAGAATGAATG
Source organism: Jatropha curcas (assembly GCF_041381405.1). Taxonomy (NCBI): domain Eukaryota; kingdom Viridiplantae; phylum Streptophyta; class Magnoliopsida; order Malpighiales; family Euphorbiaceae; genus Jatropha; species Jatropha curcas. The sequence goes on along the minus strand of NC_143151.1, from coordinate 13,278,454 downwards.
AGGCATTAGCTGCCCAGAGAATAGCCCTAATAGCTGAGCTAGGTATTGGTAATGGAAATAGGGCTTCCGCTGGGGGAAGTGGACCTGCTACCTCCAATCAGGGACCCGCTGCTGAACTGACAAACCCTGCCCTTAACCTGGATGACATGCCCTCTAGAACTGCTTCTGAGCTGGAAGCTCAGAAAATGAGAGAAAAACTAGAACTCCTGGAAAGGTCAATCACTGCCCTCAAGACACACAAGGAAGTGGTGGACATGGATTCCTTGTCCTTGTTCCCCGAAGCAAGATTGCCAACAAAGTTCAAAATGCCCAACATGGACAAGTTTGATGGAACCACTTGTCCCAAAACGCACCTGAAAATGTATGTGGGTGCCCTAAACCCGTTCGGACTGAACAGCGAGCTCCTTGCTCAGTTGTTCCAACAATCACTCACTGGTGCTGCTTTGAGGTGGTTTGTCAGCCTGGACCGGTCTAAAATGAAGACCTGGGAAGACATCTGCAATGCGTTTAATATGCAATATCACTATAATATAGAGGTTGATGTTACTCGGAGGGAACTGGAAACCACCAAACAGAAGAACAATGAACCCTTTTCCTCGTTCCTTATGAGGTGGAGGGCCAAGGCCGCCCAAATGATCAACCGGCCTTCTGAGCAAGAACAGGTGGACATAATTATAAAGAACCTGCAGCCTGTCTACCAACAACAACTACAAACTCAGTACCTACCAACGTTCCAGTCGCTCATTGCCACTGCTACGGAGGTAGAGGATTTAACTCAAATGGGGCAACTGAAAGAAGACTCGGGAACCTCAAAATACAAGAAGCCTAGCCAAGCTAGCAAAGTCCACGAAGTGGCAAGCATCACCCCCACGAATCCTTTACGTGTGGGAAATATGAGAAATGGCAGTTAGTCGAGAAGGACATATACTGATCTCAGGATGCCAATCCTTTTGGTATTCCGAGAGGCTGTCAAAGCAAACTACATCAAGCCTTTGGAAGCAAGGCCGCCACCCAACCCATTACCAAGGAACTACAGAGCTGACGAATACTGTGAGTACCATCAGGGTAACGGGCACAAGACTGAAGCGTACTGGACACTTAAGAACCGCATCCAAGACCTAGTGGACAACAGTTCAATTATTCCAAGGAGTAAGCCAAACATTAGCACTAATCCCTTACCAAATCACGGGGTAAATGCTATTATTACTGACCAGGAATTGATCGATCCTTTCGAACTATTCCTAGAAATGAATGACATCTGTGTCCTGGACCTGAATGACCTAACTGAAGAGGTCGATGCAATAACCAGGAGCGGGAGACAGTATGAACCATTAGTCCTGGACAAAGTCCAAAATAACCCCTACCAGAGGGCAGCTGAGCCGAAGGAAGACCCGGTACTCTCGCAGTTAAAAAAGACACAAGCTAGGGTATCAATCTGGGAACTTCTGGCATCATCCTTCCCTCATCGCCAAGCTCTTTGCAAGGCTTTGAGTCAACTTCAAACATCAGTGGAGGTTAGCCTTGAAGTGTTGGTATCCACCCTCACCCAATCATCAAAGATGCAAAGCATCGGGTTTTCTGATGATGACTTACCCAAGGAGGGAGGTAGTCACAACGATGCCCTTTACGTCACTGTTCAGACCAGAGATAAAACTGTGCCCATGGTTCTCATTGATAATGGGTCAGCACTGAACGTCTGCCCACTAAGGGTAGCCAACTGTCTAGGGTTGGAAGAAACAGATTTCATTCCATCGGACCAGATAGTGAAAGCATATGACAGCACCCGGAGGGAAGTATTGGGGGTTGCTACACTAAAATTGGCAGTTGGGCCAACCATAATGGAGGTCCCGTTCCAAGTGATTGATGTGCCTACCAGTTTCAACCTGCTTCTAGGATGACCATGGATACACCATACCAAGGCAGTACCTTCCTCTTTGCACCAAAAGGTCAAATTCCCCTACGAGGGTAAAATTATAACGGTTTAAGGGGATGATTACAGCCAGCTCAAGAAGCCAAAGGGCCAGCCTCTCTTTGAGGTCAACCCTGAAAATGCCAATTTGCCCCTCTCGGGATTTCAGTATGACACTGTGCAGTTCATAGAAGGGAAGACTGCAAACTCTCAAATTCTCTTTAATTTCGAGACGGTGCAAATAAACTGCCTGGTTCCTTTAATGCTGAAGATGTCCTATCTGCCGGGAATGATTATGGCAAGGTCCGGAAAGACATACCCGACACTGCAAGCTTGGGAGTGTCCGGTGAATGAGGGGACCTTTGGACTAGGTTATGAGCCCATTGATGAAGACCGTGCTGAGAGGACCAGGAGAGGAAAGAAGGAAAGTATACAGATGCGGCCTTACCTTTTAACTTTGAATGGTCATTTCTGCAAACCGGGAGAAACAGTTCCTTACTGTGGCTTCCAGGAACCATTATACTTCCCGATAGCTAAGAAAATGCTGCCCGGGCTGGAAATATTTGCTGATACCTGGGACAACAAGCCAGAAGTAATAACTGAACTAGAAGTGGAAGACTTCATGTAGCCCAGTCTCTTTGACGAGGTTGCGGTCATTACAGGAAATGATGAGAACCAAGACCTGCTGAGCCTGATCAAGCCGTACAAAGGGCTTCTCACCAATTGGTATGCCGAGGAGGAGTGCACTGCTGATAAACCCCTCCCGAGTCAAACCTAGAGTCAAAGTCTGTAATCAAGTCCTGTACTGAGTCTGAGTCTGACCCCGAGTCTGAAGCCGAGTCAGAGTCCAGTTCCAGTTCTGAGTCGTCTATGTCGGATTTAGAAAATCCAGACTTCAAATTTGATGTAATTTTTGAGGACGATTCCGTCCTAATCAATAAGAGCTTGCAAATTATTGACTACCCCGCGTGTCTATCTTTCCAAGCATTTCCAACCAAAAATAATGAAAATCAAATAAATGAAATAAAAAATGAAAAAGAAAAAATAATAATTGGCAAAGAAGAAAATGAACATACATACATTGCATCTGACTGTGTGAACAGGGAACAGGTCATTGAATGCTTGAAGAAGTTTGCCGATTGCTTCATGTGGAAGGCAAGTGACATCATGGGAATTGACCCGGCAATAGCGATGCACAAGATTCCAGTATACCCTGAGGCTAAGCTGGTAAAACAGAAGCTAAGAAGGCTGAAAACAAAATGGTCCTTGAAAATCAAGGAGGAAGTAGCCAAGCAACTAGAGAATAAGTTCATAGAACCCATTGCTTACCCGACGTGGTTAGCAAATATTGTGCCAGTGCCGAAGAAAGATGGCAAAGTCAGAATGTGTGTGGATTACCGGGATTTGAATAAAGCATGTCCGAAGGACGACTTCCCTCTGCCGCATATTGACTTGTTGGTGGACCGAATGGCTGGACACGAGATGGTCTCCTTGACCGATCTCGCTGTCGGATACAATCAAATAATGATGCATTTGCCAGACAAAGAGAAAACGACATTCATCATGGAGTGGGGAACCTACTGCTACAGGGTTATGCCTTTTGGGCTCAAAAATGCCGGGGCAACCTATCAAAGAATGGCAACGACCATCTTCCATGACATGATTCACAAAGAAGTAGAAGTGTATGTGGACGATATGGTTGTTAAATCAAAAACAGCTAAAGAACATACAACAGCACTTGAGAAGTTCTTCCTTAGACTTCGAAAGTACAATTTAAAGCTCAACCCGGCGAAATGTCAGTTTGGAGCTACATCCGGAGTATTTCTGGGGCATATGGTCAGTCGAAAGGGCATAGAGATTGACCCTTCAAAAGCCAAAGCCATTTTGGAAATGCCAGCACCGAAGACAGAAAAGGAAGTTCGGGGTTTCCTGGGAAGGCTACAGTACATCAGCCGGTTCATTAATCAATTGGCTGATACTTGTGGTCCGATTTTCAAATTACTCAGGAAAGGAGTATCCGTCAAATGGAATGAGGATTGTCAGAAAGCTTTTGACCGAGTCAAGCAATATTTGTTATCCCCGCCAGTCTTACAGCCACCAAGGCTAGGAAAACCTTTGCTATTGTACGTATCAGTGACAGAAGAAGTGATGGGTGCAATGCTAGCTCAACAAGCAGAAGATACAAGGGTAGAAAATGTCGTGTATTACCTCAGCAAAAGGATGTTAGACTACGAGCTAAAATACAATAAGATAGAGAAGTTGTGTCTGGCTCTAGTTTGGGCTTGTATAAAGCTGCAGCACTACCTCTCGTCCTACACCACATACGTTATTTTTGAATTGAACCCCTTGAAATTCCTTATGGAGAGGCTGGTTCTTGACAGTAAGATGGCTAAGTGGGTGTCGGTGCTCGCAGCCTATGATTTAAAATTTGTACAACGGAAGGCAGTGAAAGGCGGAGCCTTGGTTGATCAATTAGCAAAATTACCGGTCGAAGACCAAATGCCGGAGGTAGAATTTCCTGATGAAGACTTGTTGAGCTTGGAAAGCGAAGTCTGGGAAATGTACTTCGATGGAGCTTCAAACTACCATGGAAATGGGGTTGGAGTCGTATTCAAAACTCCTTGTGGAGAATATGTCCCAATCGCAGTCAAATTAGATTTCGACTACACCAACAATGAAGCTGAGTATGAAGCTTGTATAAAGGGGTTAGAAGCAGCCCTGGAAAAGGAAATAAAGGTCCTCAAGGTTTTTAGGGATTCCAATTTAATAGTCTCCCAAGCTTTGAGAAAATGGAAAATTAAGGAAGAGCGTTTGGTTCCTTACCTACAACGCTTGGACGAATTGGCTCAGCAATTTGAGGATTTATCCTTCCACTACCTGCCGCGAGCCAAAAATCAGTTTGTTGATGCTCTGGCTACTTTGGCCTCCATGGTTAATGTAGGGGGAGACCAAGTCATTCAACCTCTGACAGTTCGGCTACAGAAACAGCCAGCACATATCATGAATTTGGTGGATGACAAGCCCTGGTATTGGGATATACAGAATTATCTTCAAAATGAAGCCTACCCGGAGGGATCCACCAAGACTGATCAATAGACATTGAGACAGTTAGCATCCGGATATTTCCTTACTGGGGGAGTTCTGTATAAAAGAAGTTGGAATGGCCTGCACCTAAGGTGCGTTGATGAGGGAGAAGCTTAAACCATCATGGATTCCTTACATAATGGGGAGTTTGGTCCACACATGCATGGGATAGCCTTGGCTCGGAAAATCGTGAACTTGGGTTATTACTGGTCAACCATGAATGCAGACTGCGTGAGGCACGCGCAGAAGTGCCATGAGTGTCAAATTTTTGCTAAGCTGCAAAGACAGCATTCGAGATCATTACTGATAACGGGTCCCACTTTCAAAGTGAATTTTCTGACCTGCTGAAGCAAAAGAAGATTCAGCATCACAAGTCTTCACCCTATCGGCCACAAACAAATGGGGCTGTGGAGGCTGCAAATAAGGCTATAAAGGTCATTCTACAAAAGACAGTTCAAAAGCATAAAGCTTGGCACGAACAATTACCAAATGCCTTATGGGGATACAGGACTTCAATCAGAACGCCTACTGGAGCAGCTCCGTATTCCTTAGTGTATGGTATGGAAGCAGTATTGCCTATTGAGCTGGAAGTTCAGTCGACGAGGATTATCCGGGAAAGCCTGATCAGCGAAGCAGATTGGGCTAAGAATTATCATTTGCAACTCTTGGGTATGGATGAAAAACGATTGCAAGCGATCCACCAAACTCAAGTTTACCAGAGAAGAATGGCACGGCATTTTAATAAGAAGGTCAAAGACCGAAAACTGGAAGAAGGCTGTTTGGTCCTGAAGGAAATTAGACAGCCAATCATAGACCCGCATGGGAAGTTTCGTCCTCACTAGGCTGGACCCTATGTGTTGAAGAAAATATTGTCTGGCGGAGCCGTCATTTTGACTGATTTGGATGGTTTGGAATTCACGAATCCATGTAATTTAGATCAGTTAAAAAGATATTTTGTATAATAAGCATTGCATAATGTAAAAAGAGCTACATTAGACCTGATTCTCCTCGGAAAAAAGAAATTATATATCGGAGATATGTAGGCAGCCCTCTTTGGGCGCGGTCTAAACATTAATGAAAGACATTCCATAATTCTTTCTTCTTTGCCAACAATAATAAAAAAATGAGAAAAAGAAAAAAAAAAGGGAAAAAAACCCGCTAAGTCGAAAACCCGAAAGGGCGGCTTAGGTAAAAGTCGGGGCCCGCTAAGTTGAAAACCCGAAAAGGGCGGCTTAGGCAAAAATGGGTAGCTCGCTAAGTCGAAAACCCGAAAGGGCGGCTTAGGCAAAATTTAGAGCTTGAATAAATAAAGTTGGAAAATACTTGGAAAGCTTAAAAGTCAAATGACATTCCCAATTAAAGTCATAAAGTCAAACAGTCCGAAGTCAAGCACAAAGCAAAAGAGTCCAAGAAAAATAAATAAATAATGAAGTCTAAGTCCAAGTCCGAAAAAAAAAAAAAACAAAACATACATCCAAAGCCAAAGAACATACATCCAAAATCCAAAGTCAAAGTCCCGAATAAAAAAGTCAAAATAAGGGAAAAACAACAAAAGTCCAAAAGCCTATAAGAGTCTAGGTGTCCCGTCGCCTCCGTGGGGCAACATCCTCCGAGTCATCCCTAACTGCTAAACTCTCTCCAACCTCGCCTGTCCGAGGAGCCAACACAATCTCCTCATCAGTCCGAACCTCGTTATCAGCGTCAACCTGAGCCCAACCCTCAAGTGCACTCAGCAGTGCGGTCCTCCTTGGCCTCTCGATCGGCCAAACAATGACAATGAACCAGGTCCGATACTCAGGAGAAGTCTGAACGCCGGCAGGATTAGGTAAAGGCCTAACCATGTGATGGTCTCTAACCCAAGCCCTAAGGACGGCTCGGGTAACACCCGGAGTGATAGCTGAATCAGCTGAAATGTCATCCACAATCGAAACAATCTGGTCTATCCCCATCTGCCTCAAAACGCGCGAAGCGCAGTACCACGTGCAATGTGTAAGGCCTAGCAGATAAACTTGGGTGTGGCAGAAGCTAACCTGGATGAAGCGGGTGATGTCATACCAGGGAATGTACCACAGTACATCATTTGGACCCAACTCAATCAGCCATGAGGTCCATGCATCAGTGGACGGATGAGTGATCAGGATCCTCCGCATACGATACTGAGAAGGGTTGTAAGGCAAGAAAGTAGGAGCAGCAACCACTTGGAGGTGATCCTTTAACCAAACCTGAGTAATGGATCCTTTCTATTACTGTGAATACTCAAATTTTGAGGCTCAAAAAGCCAATTTTCCCGGCCGCAGCGGCCAGCCGCCGAAACAGTCCATTTTTCGCCTATAAATAGTGGCCCTGGGCCTTCTGTTTTCGACACTCAGTCTGTGTTGACGGATGCTCCTTCTCCCCTACGCCCTTTGCGATTCTTTACTGCTTTCTTGCATTTTAATTTAGTTTTATTCGCTTTCTTATTTTGTTATTTGGTCACTAAAATTAAATTAATTAATATTCCCCTTAACGAGGAGCTTAACCTGGAGTTAAGAAGCGGCCGACGATTAAATCAGGTACATGAACTAAATTCTGCCTATTTAATTTTAGCATGTCATACATTCTGCTCTTCTACTCCTAATAATTCTATAACTGCATAGAAGCATTCACGTCAATCATTAGGCAAATAAACTGCCTCAAATAAATAAGTTTAGGCTAAACGCCCGGTTAATCAATAATCGTGGTGTTAAGTTTAAATCCGACAATATTGGCTAAAAAACGCCTAGTTAATCAATAATTATAGTAAAATTGCCTTTATTTCGAACAAAATTCGGTTTAAGTCCAATTAATCAATAATTGTGGCTAAAAAGCCTTAAAATCAATCATTTTGGCAATCAAATTGCCTAAAACACTCTTTTTGGCTAAAAGCCTTAAAATCAATCATTTTGGCGACAATCGCCTAAAATCAATTATTTTGGCAATCAAATTGCCTAAAACACTCTTTTTGGCTGAAAGCCTTAAAATCAATCATTTTGGCGACAATCGCCTAAAATCAATCATTTTGGCAATCAAATTGCCTAAAACACTCTTTTTGGCTAAAAGCCTTAAAATCAATCATTTTGGCGACAATCGCCTAAAATCAATCATTTTGGCAATCAAATTGCCTAATCATTTCGGCGACAATCGCCCAATCAATCTTTTGGCTAAAAGCCTTTAATCAACATTTTTGGCAACAAATGCCTAAATCAAATCAATCAATTTTTGGCAAAATTCCTAAACAAAATGCACAAAGCATACACACACTCATGCATTAAGCATACCCATTCAAAGCCCTTCAAAGAAGGCCTATCGAACTACGTTGACTTTGATATTCCATTCAAACGGAAGTACGTAGGCACGTTTGGGATTTAACCCCGAGCGGCAAGTCGAAATCACTTTCAATTGGTCCAATTACATCATTCACCTTGCAAAGCATCCATTTCATTGGTTAGTTTATCAACATGACATGGTCTCGGGATCCGCCTCGGGTTCGTAGACTATGCCTTAAACATTGGGATAATTAATCTAGTAATTAGGTTAATTAAAATTGGAGTCACTTAGGGTTTTTCCTAGTTTACCCTAAAATAATTAAACAAGGTGGCGACTCATACATTTACGTGCATTTCTACCCTTAGTCACATGCATTCACATGACTATGATATTTCGGGGAGGGGTTCACAGTTTGGCGACTCTGCTGGGGATATTAATTATGTAATCTTTTTGCATAAAAGTGGACTACGATTGCTGTGTAAACTAACCTGCCCTTCTTTAGGGTATTATTTTACAATGCTTTGTTTTGCAGGGTACCTTGACACGAATCAAGTATTCTTTCTTTAAGAATACTGGATAAAGAAATTTGGACTTAATTGTAAAGTTTAATGAAAACATTTAAATTTGTTGATTTATTTGCACGATTGAGAATCTTTTTCTCCATTGCATAAAAAATGAATTTCAAATGAATTTCTTCTCTCTCTGTTCAAACTTCTGAGTCTGGATAGCAAGTAGCGCTGATCGACAGGTCTCTTTGATTATGTCGATGGACAGCCAAAGTGTCCTCCCTGTTACCTCAAACCATCCCTAATCCTTTTGGGGATGGCCCATGGGCATGCGTACTGTTGGACCCACGCGAAACTCTTTGTTTCACATGTGGTTAGGTATATCCATGCTCAAGGTTCAAGGGTCCCTTTATAAGCTTATTCTCTATTTGCGTCATAGCCTATAGAACCTGTAACACCCCTTCCCAGTCCACCCAATAACCCGAATGAACCGAGTCGAGATGATACAAACTGGTTGACTTAAATGTTCTGACATGCTGATATCATACTGACTATTGACTATTATAGTATACAAAAGCTGTTTACATTAATAGTGTACTGAAAATTGATATACATGATACAAGTTTTTAAAGTGAAATGGGCCCAACTGTGTGCCCTGTACATGCCGTGAATAGAATAAATAAAAGTTACACATCAAAATAGGGAGCTACCCTGAAGACTGAGTCTTCTACAGATGAACTGCTGCAGTTGTACGCTGACGCTTAAAAGACCAGTCTCAAAACCTGCGAGTTAAACAGGTAACTCGCTGAGCTATTACAGCTCAGTGGATATCTCAACATAAAACAACAATAAGCACACATATAAGCAGAAAGACTTATGTAAGCAAATATAATCACACATAACATGCTGCTTTCATTTGTGCCTTGATGATCTTTCTTACTGTTTATGTTACTGTGTGTTTCATGCAATAGCCAGTTACAATATTGGTATGGCTCCATAAGGTTATAGTGAAACCGAAGTGATAAGATAAACTGTATGAAACTGGATGAAACTGTATGCTATAGGCCCCGAACCGGATTCGCCTATGCCAATATTGTCCGTTTTGGTGCCCCTAACCGGATTTGCACCGCACGGTTTAATCATATCCACTCAACGGCCTGTAGCCGGAGTTCCAAACTGTATGGGGCGCAGATCTGCTATTCTATGTCGCGACATAGCCTTATCTACATGGTTTCTACCTAACCTCAATGGAGCTTAAGATTAGCATGTCAACAATGTAACACAATAGCACATAAATGGTTTCACAACGTCATAGTTCATCATATTGATTTGATTTCACACCATATAAATGCTTACATGTTGTTTTAATCCATGTTCTTATGTTATATTTTTGTTTTACAATGATTGGATGCATGCATGTTGAGCAAAGGAATGTAATTGTCTAGAAAATGAAGTCCAAAATGCATGAAAACACAAGTCGCGAGCGCGCAGGGCAAAGTCGCGAGCGCGAGATGCTTCCCAGAGAGAAGTCGCAAGCGTGTCTTCAAACCTCGCGAGCGCGAGAAGTGCAATCGAGAGTCAGAGAGGTTTCTGGCTCAAGTCGCGACCGCGCAGCACAAGTCGCGAGTGCGAGATGAAGTCGCGAGTGCACTTATGGAGTTCGCGAGCGCGAAATGCGCAAACTGAGAGTCAGAGAGCTTCTGGCCGAAGTCGCGACTGCGCATGTGAAAGTCGCGGGCGCGAGATGCTTTCCAGACCGCGCGAGCGCGCGACGTATTTCCAGATTGTGCAGTCTGTGTTCTTTTGGCCATAACTCTCAATATACAACTTCAAATTGAGTGATTCAAAAGCCCACGTAAAGATAACACATAGAGGAACAAATAACTCTTCTATGACAATTCCTAATTCCATCAATAAATGGGGTCAAAATCAAGATGAAGTTGCTGGTAAAATTTCCAACAAACTCTGGTTCAGCATAAACTCATTCCATTCCCTGTTTTCACATCATTTTCAATCCTCTCACTCAACAATAAGCAACATATGATCTCATGAGCAACACTCCACACAATTTTTCATGCAAAGAACATGGGAAATAACAAGAGATATCAAACCTTGCGTTCCAAAAAGCTTGGACTCTGTTTTTAGCTTCTCTTTTCTGCTACCTTTGAACTTTCTTCTCCTATACACAAGAATTCTCATGATTCATCTCCAATATAACTAAATTAAAGAGTGAATAACATATAACTTCAAGGAATTCTACTTACTTGGAGTGGACTTAATGCGTAACTTGCATGAAAAGTGCAAGGAAATGGAAGGGAAACGTAAGAAGAAAATGAAAAACGTGAAAATGGGAAAGTGAAAATGATAGGAATGGGTAGACTCTAGAAGAAGTGATTTGGCTGTGTAAACTCTCTAATTGGTACCTCAAGTATACAAAGGCTACAACTTAATACCCAAGCTATATGTTTTGAGGCAAACAAGTCCTAAACTTTCCATGCAAATAAGTCCACTTATCATCCATTCTACCCCAACCAGGTTTGGTTCAACCCGACTCAACTCAAGAGGATGTTACAGTTCTCCCCTCCTAAATAAAAACTTCGTCCCGAAGTTTACCTGTTGTAAACAAATGCGAATATTGTTGTCGCATGGTTTCTTCTGATTCCCAAGTTGCTTCTTCTGTCTTATGATTCCTCCAAAGAACTTTCACCAATGCTATTTTCTTGTTCCGCAATTCTTTAGTTTCTTTGGCTAGGATCTGAACTAGTTCTTCTTCATACATGAGATCCGGCTGAATTTCAATCTCGTCTGCTGATAACACATGTGAGGGGTCTGATATGTATCTTCTCAACATGGATACATGAAATACATTATGGATTCGATCTAAGGTTGGAGGTAATGCTAGGCGATAGGCTAATGGTCCTACGCGTTCAACAATCTCGTATGGACCAATGAACCTAGGACTTAGCTTACCCTTTTGTCCAAACCTTAAGATCTTTTTCCATGGTGAAACTTTTAGAAATACCTTATCCCCAACCGAATACTCAATGTCCTTTCTTTTTAAATCAGCATAGGACTTCTGTCGATCACTTGCTTCCTTCAGCCGTCTTCTGATGATTTCTACTTTCTCTTCTATGTCTCTCACCAAATCTGGACCCAAAATCTTCTTCTCACTAAGTTCTGTCCAACATACAGGTGTCCTGCATCTTCTACCATACAAGGCTTCATAGGGTGCCATCTTGATGCTCGCTTGATAGCTGTTGTTGTAGGCAAACTCCATGAGAGATACATATCTGTCCCAACTGCCTTCAAATTCAATAACACATGATCTCAACATGTCTTCCAGGATTTGAATCACTCTCTCTGATTGCCCATCTGTCTGCGGATGAAATGCAGTGCTGAAATGCAGTTTCGTTCCTAATGCTTCTTGAAGTTTACCCCAGAACTTCGATGTAAACCTTGGATCACGATCAGAGATAATGGATAATGGAACTCCATGTAGTCGAAATATTTCTTGAACATAAAATTTCTGCTAACTTATCCAGAGAATAGTCCGTCCTGACTGGTAGAAAGTGAGCAGACTTGGTTAATCTGTCTACAATTACCCATACTGTATCATGCTTCCGCTGTGTCTGAGGTAATCCGATAACAAAATCCATCGTGATTTGATCCCATTTCCATGTTGGTACTATTATTGGATGGAGTAACCCGGATGGCAGTTGATGTTCTGCTTTTACTTGTTGACATGTTAAACATCTTGTTACAACATCTCCGATGTCTCTCTTCATGCCTGGCCACCAGTAGCCCTTCTTCAGATCTTGATACATCTTGGTGCTGCCTGGATGCATTGTATATGGACTGTTATGAGCTTCATGCAGAATCTTCTGTCTGACCTCCCCTGTCTGTGGTACAACAACTCTGTCTTCATAAAACAAAACTCCATTGCTATCCAATCTAAATTTCCCACCATGATCTTCCTGTACTTGTTTAACCCATAGGGCTATTTGTGCATCTTTCTTCTGTGCTTCTGCAACTTCCTGAACCCAAGATGGTTGTACTTGCATCTGTGCTAGAATAGCTCCTTGCCGTTGTAACTCCATGCTAATTCTCATTAAGCTCAAAGCATACAAGGATTTTCGGCTAAGGGCATCCGCTACCACATTAGCTTTGCCCGGATGATAATTAATGACATAATCATAATTAGCCAGAATCTGCATCCACTTCCGTTGTCTTGAATTCAAGTGTCAAAACCCTTCTGTGTGGGTAAATACTTTAAACTCTGATGATCTGTGTAAATGTAACACTTTTCACCATACAGATAATGTCGCCATACTTTGAATGCTAGAACAATGGCTGCCAGTTCTAAATCATGGGTTGGATAATTCAACTCATGTGGTTTCAATTGTCTGGATACATAGGCCACCACTTTCCTATCTTGCATGAGTACACACCCCAACCCAGTATGAGAGGCATCACTGTAAATTTCAAAGTCTTTACCCGACACTGGCTGGGTTAACACTGGTGCTTCAGTCAACTTTCTCTTCAAAGTGTCAAAACTCTGTTGACATCTCTCATCCCAGTGGAATATAACCTCTTTCTTCAGCAGTCTTGTTAAAGGTGATGCAATGATGGAGAATCCTTTTACGAACCTTCTGTAATAACCGGCTAATCCTAGAAAACTTTGAACTTCTGTGACATTTCTGGGTGGTCTCCAATCAACAATAGCTTCAATCTTCTTAGGATCCACTCTGATACCCTCCGATGACACCACATGTCCTAAGAAAGAAACTTCTTCTAGCCAAAACTCACATTTACTGAGCTTGGCATATAGCTGTTTATCCCTCAGTGTCTGAAGTACAATCCGTAAATGCTTATCATGTTCTGCCCTGTCTCTGGAATAGACCAAAATGTCATCTATAAACACCACCACAAATTGATCCAGGTATGAATGAAACACGCGGTTCATGAGATCCATGAAAACCGCCGGTGCATTTGTGAGACCGAATGGCATTACTAAAAATTCAAAGTGACCATATCGGGTCCTGAATGCAGTCTTAGCGATATCTTCTTCCTTTATACGCAACTGATGATATCCCGACCTGAGGTCAATCTTAGAGAACATACCTGCACCTTTTAACTGATCAAACAAATCGTCGATTCGAGGCAATGGATACTTATTCTTGATTGTCAGCTTATTCAGCTGTCTGTAATCAATGCACAGTCTGAGTGATCCATCTTTCTTCTTAACAAATAATACCGGTGCTCCCCAAGGTGATACACTAGGTCTGATAAAGCCTTTATCCAATAACTCCTGTAGCTGAATCTTTAACTCTTTTAGCTCTGCTGGTGCCATTCTGTAAGGTGCAATTGATACTGGTGCTGCTCCAGGATAGACATCTATGGTAAACTCCACTTCCCTCCTTGGTGGTAACCCTGGTAACTCTTCTGGAAATACATCTGGATAATCACACACTGTTGGTATGTCTTGCACTTTTGACTTTTCTTTCTCTGCGTTTAATGCACATACCAAGTATGCTTCACAACCCTTCTGTATGAATCTCTTTGCTACTATGGCTGATATCACATTACTCAAAAACTCTCGCCGCTTCCCAACTACTGTAATCTCTTCCCCTGCTGGTGTATATAATGTCACCCTTTTCTTTGCACAATCAACTAGAGCATTATGCCTAGATAGCCAATCCATATCCAGAATAACATCACATTCTCTGAATGGCAACTCCATAAGATCTCCTGGAAACTCCTTTCAATGAATAACAATTGGACAGTCTTTGATTACTGTGTGAGTTGTTACTACATCTCCTAGTGGATTGGTAACCAACATACCTTGACCCACATGTGCAACCGCTAACCTTTTAACCCAGGGTTTAGGCACACTAATGTATGAATGAGATGAGCCAGGATCAATTAAAGTACAAACTCCATGATCACATAAAGAAAACTCACCAACTATGACATCTGGAGCTTCTTCATCTTCTCTGGCTCGCATGGCATAAACCCTGGCTGGACCCCTGGTATCAGGCCTGTCCACAGTCTCTGACTGCTGTCTCTGCACTCCGGAGGTCTCGCCTCAACCTCGGCCTGCTATGAACTGTGTAGGAACTCTTGCCCTTTTAGGACAATCCTTCTTCTGATGGTCTGATGCTCCGCATGTCCAACATTTACCGGTCACCAACCAACAATCTCCACCATGTCGTCGACCACAATGCTCACAAGGTGGCAAAGTATAATCGGCTGACTCTGCACCTCTGCCAGTGCCCCTACCAGTTCCTCTGCCTGAACCTCGACTACCACCGGTAGAACTAGCCACCACTGATGCTGCTGGCACATTAGTGCCCCTGGCTGAGCCTTGACTAAAAGGAGGCCTAGAACCAGATGAACTACTTGCACCTCTGAATCTCTTGCTCTCCGGCTGATGTGTACTGGGTGCACTCTGAGTCTGGTCTCTTCTCTGCTGAGACCGCTGGCGTCTAGAACGCTGATTGGCCTGTATTCGCTCTATCTCTTGAGCTGCCTCTACCAAGGCTGAGAATTCTCTGAATCTGGAAGCTACCACTCCCATCTGAATCTCATCATTCAAGCCTTCTTGAAACTTCTTACACCTTTCGGCTTCTGTAGCCACTATCTGCTTACCATACCTGCTGAGTCTAGTAAATTCTCTTTCATATTCAGCTACAGACATTCTGTTCTATCGCAGGTATAAGAATTCTTTCCTTCTCGCATCTAGGTAAGCTTCGGTAATGAACTTCTTCTTGAATTCATCCAAGAAGAATTGCCAAGTACGCTGATCTGCTGTTACTCTCTGTTGCACAGTGGTCCACCATGTATATGCCTCCTCTATCAGCAATGAAGTGGCACAAACCAACTTGTCTTCCGATGTACACTGCAATTGTTCTAGAACTCTCGATGTCCCATCTAGCCAATACTCAGCTACTTCGGGACTATCATCTTTGCTCGCTTTGAATTCCTTTGCACCATATTTTCTAAGCTTCTCCAATGGGGGTTTTCTCTCTCTTTCTACTACTATGGGTGCTTGAGGCATCACCCCTGCAATCTGTCGAAAAGTATCTGCAAGTTGCTTTAACAGCACCTCTTGACCTGGTGCTCTTGAAGCCTCACCCTCCACTGTTCTAGCTTGACCTGGTGCTACTGGAGCCTCACCCTCCACTGCTCTGGAGGCGTGTGACTCACTCTCACCTTCCTGAGACATCCTCCTAAAATAATAACAACTGCTTAGTTCATCAGGGTAGTCATGGCATGTACATATACTGACTTATGCATTCAAGCCCGGGGAAATTAAACCGAGGGCTCTGATACCAAAATTTGTAACACCCCTTCCCGGTCCACCCAATAACCCGAATGAACCGAGTCGAGATGATACAAACTGGTTGACTTAAATGTTCTGACATGCTGATATCATACTGACTATTGACTATTATAGTATACAAAAGCTGTTTACATTAATAGAATACTGAAAATTGATATACATGATACAAGTTTTTAAAGTGAAATGGGCCCAACTGTGTGCCCTGTACAAGCCATGAATAGAATAAATAAAAGTTACACATCAAAATAGGGAGCTACCCTGAAGACCGAGTCTTCTACAGATGAACTGCTGCAGTTGTACGCTGACGCTTAAAAGACCAGTCTCAAAACCTGCGAGTTAAACAGGTAACTCGCTGAGCTATTACAGCTCAGTGGATATCTCAACATAAAACAACAATAAGCACACATATAAGTAGAAAGACTTATGTAAGCAAATATAATCACACATAACATGCTGCTTTCATTTGTGCCTTGATGATCTTTCTTACTGTTTATGTTACTGTGTGTTTCATGCAATAGCCAGTTACAATATCGATATGGCTCCATAAGGTTATAGTGAAACCGAAGTGATAAGATAAACTGTATGAAACTAGATGAAACTGTATGCTATAGGCCCCGAACCGGATTCGCCTATGCCAATATTGTCCGTTTTGGTGCCCCTAACCGGATTTGCACCGCACGGTTTAATCATATCCACTCAACGGCCTGTAGCCGGAGTTCCAAACTGTATGGGGCGCAGATCTGCTATTCTATGTCGCGACATAGCCTTATCTACATGGTTTCTACCTAACCTCAATGGAGCTTAAGATTAGCATGTCAACAATGTAACACAATAGCACATAAATGGTTTCACAACGTCATAGTTCATCATATTGATTTGATTTCACACCATATAAATGCTTACATGTTGTTTTAATCCATGTTCTTATGTTATATTTTTGTTTTACAATGATTGGATGCATGCATGTTGAGCAAAGGAATGTAATTGTCTAGAAAATGAAGTCCAAAATGCATGAAAACACAAGTCGCGAGCGCGCAGGGCAAAGTCGCGAGCGCGTCTTCAAACCTCGCGAGCGCGAGAAGTGCAATCGAGAGTCAGAGAGGTTTCTGGCTCAAGTCGCGACCGCGCAGCACAAGTCGGGAGCGTGAGATGAAGTCGCGAGCGCGCTTGTGGAGTTCGCGAGCGCGAAATGCGCAAACTGAGAGTCAGAGAGCTTCTGGCCGAAGTCGCGACCGCGCATGTGAAAGTTGCGGGCGCGAGATGCTTTCCAAACCGCGCGAGCGCGCGACGTATTTCCAGATTGTGCAGTCTGTGTTCTTTTGGCCATAACTCTCAATATACAACTTCAAATTGAGTGATTCAAAAGCCCACGTAAAGATAACACATAGAGGAACAAATAACTCTTCTATGACAATTCCTAATTCCATCAATAAATGGGGTCAAAATCAAGATGAAGTTGCTGGTAAAATTTCCAGCAAACTCTGGTTCAGCATAAACTCATTCCATTCCCTGTTTTCACATCATTTTCAATCCTCTCACTCAACAATAAGCAACATATGATCTCATGAGCAACACTCCACACAATTTTTCATGCAAAGAACATGGGAAATAACAAGAGATATCAAACCTTGCGTTCCAAAAAGCTTGGACTCTGTTTTTAGCTTCTCTTTTCTGCTACCTTTGAACTTTCTTCTCCTATACACAAGAATTCTCATGATTCATCTCCAATATAACTAAATTAAAGAGTGAATAACATATAACTTCAAGGAATTCTACTTACTTGGAGTGGACTTAATGCGTAACTTGCATGAAAAGTGCAAGGAAATGGAAGGGAAACGTAAGAAGAAAATGAAAAACGTGAAAATGGGAAAGTGAAAATGATAGGAACGGGTAGACTCTAGAAGAAGTGATTTGGCTGTGTAAACTCTCTAATTGGTACCTCAAGTATACAAAGGCTACAACTTAATACCCAAGCTATATGTTTTGAGGCAAACAAGTCCTAAACTTTCCATGCAAATAAGTCCACTTATCATCCATTCTACCCCAACCAGGTTTGGTTCAACCCGACTCAACTCAAGAGGATGTTACAGAACCTATCCCTTAGGAATGTATGCACCCAATGATGTGAAGCATATCATGAACAGATTATGACGTGATGTTGTGCGCATTCACGCATTCATCCCATACTTCACAAAAAAAACATTCCATTTCAAAGCGGGAAAATCATATTTTGGTCCCTGAGATTTGAAAAATTACATTTTGGTCCCTGAGACCTGGAAAATTACATTTTGGCCATAAAGGCCCAAAAATTCATAATTTGGCCCCTAAGGCCCAAAAATTCTTAATTTGGCCCCAGAGGCTCAAAAATTTCCAATCTGGCCACAGAGGCCCAAAAATTCACAATTTGGCCCCTAAGGCCCAAAAATTCTTAATTTGGCCCCAGAGGCCCAAAAATTTTCAATTTGGCCACAAAGGCCCAAAAATGCCCAATTTGGCCACAAAGGCCCAGAAGTTCACATTTTGGCCCCTAAGGCCTAAAAATTTCCAATTTGGCCACAAAGGCCCAAAAATTTCCAATTTGGCTACAGAGGCCCAAGAATTCTCAATTAGGCCCCAGAGGCCCAAGAATACCCAATTTGGCCACAGAGGCCCAAAAATTTCCAATTTGGCCACAGAGGCCCAAAAATTCTCAATTTGGCCCCAGAGGCCCAAGAATACCCAATTTGGCCCCAGAGGCCAAAAAATTTCCAATTTGGCCACAGAGGCCCAAAAATTCTCAATTTGGCCCCAGAGGCCCAAGAATACCCAATTTGGCCCTAGAGGCCCAAAAATTTCCAATTTGGCCACAGAGGCCCTAAAATTCACATTTTGGCCCCAAAGGCCCAAAAGTTCACATCTTGGCCCCAAAGGCCCAAAAATTTCCAATTTGGCCCCAAAGGCTCAAAAACTCACATGTTGGCCTCAAAGGCCCAAAAATTCACATGTTGGCCTCAAAGGCCTAAAAATTCACATTTTGGCCCCTAAGGCCCAAAAAAAAAAATCTTTGAGAACTTAGGGCCTTTCGAAAAGTCGAGGTGTCCAGCCCTGAGCACTCTATCTTACATATCACATCCCATTGGGTCCTACCCTAGGTGTCCTAGCATACCAACATTACCCTATCTCACATACCCTATGAAAACACCTTATATAGGATAGTCTAATCATTTTGACTATGTCCTTTTATAGGTACCCCTCCAAAGATCACCTGTACCCGAAACACCAACTGAGCTCTCACCCACAAGTCTAACAACCCCGATTGCACCAATGGCATCACTGTCTGACATCCAAACCCTCATTGAACAACTGGAGGCCAGACTGGAGGCCAGAATGGAGGCCAGAATGAATGAGGCCCTGGCCGCCCAAAGGGCCGCCCTGATAGCTGAATTGGGTAATGGGAATGGTAATGGAAATTCGGCCGGAGGAAGTGGACCTGCTGCCTCCAATCAGGGTCCTGCAGCTGAACCAACAAACCCTACCCTAAACCTGGATGATGTACCCTCCAAAACTGCTTCTGAGCTGGAAGCTCAAAGAATGAGAGAGAAGCTAGAACTCCTGGAAAGATCTATCACTGCTCTCAAAACCCACAAAGAAGTGGTGGACATGGACTCCTTGTCTTTGTTCCCCGAGGCAAGACTGCCAACCAAATTCAAAATGCCCAACATGGACAAATTCGACGGAACCACTTGTCCTAAAACTCATTTGAAAATGTATGTGGGTGCCCTTAACCCATTCGGATTGAGCAGCGAGCTCCTTGCTCAGTTGTTCCAACAATCTCTGACAGGTGCTGCTTTGAGGTGGTTTGTCAGCTTGGATCGCTCTAAGATGAAAACATGGGAAGATATCTGTAATGCCTTCAATTCACAGTATCACTATAACATGGAGGTGGATGTCACTCGAAGAGAACTAGAAACCACCAAGCAGAAAAACAATGAACCCTTTTCCTCGTTCCTTATGAGGTGGAGGGCCAAGGCCGCCCAGATGATTAACCGGCCCTCTGAACAAGAACAGGTGGACATAATAATAAAGAACCTACAACCTGTCTACCAACACCAACTTCAAACACAGTACTTGCCTACGTTCCAGTCGCTCATTGCTACTGCAACTAAGGTGGAAGACTTAATCTAGTTGGGTCAACTCAAAGAAGACTCATACAAGAAGCAAAATCATGCTGGACTTTGAAAAACCGTTTACAAGACCTGGTTGACAATGGGTCCATCATCCCCAAGAGCAAGCTGAATATCAACCAATCCCTTGCCTAACCATGGGATTAATGAAAAAAAAATTGCTGAATAAGAATCTTTCGATCCTTTCAAACTTTTCTTAGAAATGAATGAAGTTTGTGTCTGAGAAGGTTGAGATCAAACCTACAAAAGAACAAAGGAATTGTTCAAGACCAACGACAACCTGTCTGATCGATTTAAGCATCAAGAAGAACAAAGTTACTATAGTCAATCCAATCCTAGTCCATCACAGTCCACCTAGAGTCTATCTTTTAGGGTCTAGTTTTGTTCTTTTCATTTTCATTCCCATTCAAGTTTTCATTCAATTCAAATTTGTAAATCTAAGTGTCTTTTGTACACAAATTTTGTCTTATCAATAAAAAGGGATCAATTTACGTTCCAATCATGTTTATACTCTTTCCTTATCCTTTCCTGTGAAAGCATAAAAAAAAATAGGAAAAAAATAATAAAAAAAAATGATGATAAAAAAAAAGAGATAATAAAAATTGGCAAAGAAAAATGCATTCATCCTTTCATTTGCTCTGCATCAGTCAAAGCTGGGGGCATCCTAAGAAGTGCCATCAGAGGGGAAGTTTTGAAAGGTAATCATGGAAAGGATCCAGCAAAGGGTACGTAAGACTTCAAACAGTACCAAGGCAAAGCCGATTGAAGGGGTTAAGGCCAGAATGGTTTCTCCGAAAACTAAGGAATGGAAGATGCTCCGACAGAGAGGCGTCTGAATTTTGAGCTTAAAAGCGACAGAATAAAGAAGTTATTGGGTTGGGTCTGCACGAAGTCGCAATGCTATCCATACATCTCAGAATCAAGTTGCCTCGAAATTCTTTATGGAGAGGCTACTTCTAAGCAAGCAAAAGGAAAAACGGGACAAAAGGAACCCCTAGTCAAAAGGAAGCAAACAAGCAAAAGAAAAAATGGGTCAGAAGGAACTTCTGCACAAAAGAAAGAAATCAAGGACAAAGCTACGGGAAATCAAGTTGTCAAAAAACGGGTCAACTGCAAGCTCTCCGTTGAATTCAAGCCCATCAAGGGTAGATGACAAATCATTTCAGCCATAAGGACAAAGACCAAGCGGTTGCTCACATTTTGAAAAGCAAGTTAAAAGAAGCAGTCATTTCCACAAATTGGATGACAACAAACACCTTGAAAATCAAGCGCCAAGCATGGCACAAGTACAAGTGTCCTTATAAACAAGGACCATTTCTCAAAACAAGGAAAAGGAAGAGTCTCCTCAAAATTCCTTATGGAGAGGAGAACCGTTGAGGAAATAAGTTTCAAATTCAGAGGAAGATAAAGTTCAAGAAAAGGAATCAAATTAACCTCAAGAATTCAAACATGGCAAAGCCCTCAAGAATTCAAACATGGCGAAGCCACAAACTCAAAGCATAAAAGCTTCTTCAACACTCAAACCACTCAAGTTACCACCACAACGTGGGTATTCAAAACTCTTTGTGATGAATACAAGTCATATTTCAGTCAACCAGTGGTAAAACCACTACAACAACAAAGTCAGATTCGCCTAGGGTCATCACTATCATACGAGCTCGAGTCAATAAGTTGATTCAACATCATCAAAGTCGGGAATGAATCCCGTAAAGACATCAAGTTGGGAAGGAATCCCGCAAAGACATCAAGCCAGGAAGGAATCCCGTGAAGAAATCAAGTCAGAAATGAATTCTGCATCAACATCAAGTCGGGAATGAATCTCGTAAAGACATCAAGTCGGGAAGGAATCCCGCAAAGACATCAAGCTGGGAAGGAATCCCGCGAAGAAATCAAGTCAGAAATGAATTCTGCATCAACATCAAGTCGGGAAGGAATCCCGCAAAGACATCCAGTCGGGAAGGAATCCCGCAAGGACATCAAGCCAGGAAGAAATCCCGCGAAGAAATCAAGTCAGAAATCCCGCGAAGAAATCAAGTCAGAAATGAATTCTGTATTAATATCAAGTCGGGAAGGAATCCCGAAGAAATCAAATCAGAAATGAATTCCACAATCAGCATTAAGGCGGGATTGAATTTTGCCCCAACAGCAAGTCGAAAATAAATTCCGCACCAAGATGGATAGGAATTCCGCACTAACATCAAGTCGGAAATGAATTCCGCACCAGCCGAGCACGAAGTTCGCATCCCTGAAGGAACTACGAAAGACCTGATTCTCCCCATCCCCCGAAGAGTTCTTGGAGATACGTAGGCAGCCATAAAGGCGTGGTCACAAACATAAGCTTGCATCATAAATAGCATTTTCTCTTTGCCAATATAAAAAAATAAAAAATAAATAAAAAAAAGAGAAGAAAAGAAAAAGAAAAGCTGGAGTTGAAAATCCGAAAGGACGGCTTCAGGCAAGAATTGAGCCCGCTAGGCTGAAAACCCGAAAGGGCGGTCTAGGCAAAAGTTAGGGCAAAGAGCCTGCTAGAGTCGAAAACCCGAAAGGGCGGCTACTAGGCAAAAGTTAAGGCAAAAAAAAAAAAGAGTGCTTTCAAAGGTCTCCTTGGGAGTATATAAATCATTTTTTTTTCCAGGAACCACGGAATTCCTTCGAGTCAAAATTCACTACAAGAAAAATTTGAGTCTCTAAATCGAGTCTCTAAAATCAAGTCTCCATCACCAGTGGTCATTCCACAACGAGTCACAAAAATTGAGTCATTCTCAAAAAAGGTTCGTTTTGAAAGCGTCATTCTTTGAGTCATTCCTCGAAAAAAGAGAGAGAGAGGAAAATGTCAATTCAATCCCCGGGGTTTCCAAAACAACCCTAAAAAAATGTCAAGCATAATCGTTGAGAGGTAATTCTTTAATACCTCGTCTCCACTCGGACCATCGTTTCTTCGATCCTTTCAGATGAACACATTGTCTGTTTCCTCGAGTCATATAAGTAGCTTTGTTCTCTTTGATTCCTCAATCGATTGGACAATTACAATACCAATGTCTTGAAGTATTCCATGGTCAGCACCATTCTGGGGGCAAGAAGTGATAAGAACCTTCACCATTCTCCCATCATAGAAGTAATCACGGAATTTTTAGTCTTTCATTAAGAAGAAATTCTATTTCAGCTAATAAGGGCATCAATTCTCTCAAGCAGGGGGCAAAATCCTCCAAGTCGGATTTAGGGGCAAGTGTTATAAAAAAAAATATACACAACCCAGGGTGAAACCCAACCATCGTCAATCTCTTTTACACAAACCCAGGGTAGAACCCGGTTAATGGTTAACCTTTTTTTTCTTTACATAAAACCTAGGGTGAAATCCTAACCAATAACCAACCATTTTTCATCCAAAGCCGAGCCATTTGATCATTTCAACTTTAGGTGGACCCTTGGTTCTCAAAGAAAAAAAACAAAAATAAAACAAATCTCTTTTCAAGCCCTCATTAAGAGGCAAAACATCTTTTCAAGTCCTCTAAGAGGCAAAATCTCTTTTCCCTCATTAAGAGGCAAAACATCTTTTCAAGTCCTCTAAGAGGCAAAACATCTTCCCAAGTCCTCTAAGAGGCAAAATCTCTTTTCAAGCCCTCTAAGAGGCAAAATCTCTTTTCAAGCCCTCATTAAGAGGCAAAATCTCTTTTTAAGCCCTCATTAAGAGGCAAAACATCTTCCCAAGTCCTCTAAGAGCAAAATCTCTTTTCAAGCCCTCATTAAGAGGCAAAACATATTTTCAAGTCCTCTAAGAGGCAAAACTTCTTTTTTAAGTCCTCAAAGAGGCAAAAACATCTTTAAGTTGCAAACATAAATCCATGCATTTGATCATTTCATTTCAAAGAAAAAAAACCAACGGCGGGGTTTCCTCCTCTGCCCATCCTCAAAATTTGCTCCTTCAGACGGCCACTAGCTCTCATAAATCATTTTTATGATAGCCAGTGGGGGGCAACTGTGAATACTCAAATTTTGAGGCTCAAAAAGCCAGTTTTCCCGGCTGCGGCGGTGGCGGTCGCCCTTAAAGGCAGCGGTAGCCGCTATCGCCGGTGACAACGGCTGCAGTCGCCTGTGAATACCTAATTTTTTAAGGCTCAAAAAGCCAATTTTCCCGGACTACGAACAGTCCGGCCGGACCGAAAGCCATTTTGGAAGTTTACCGAAAGTATGCCAATATGGTACTTGAAACGTCCGGGACGTTGCGAGGATCGCGGAACTGGTCCCGAAATTTGTTTCGGAGGTCTGGAGCTCCCGGAAAAGCCTCCGGAGCGAGAATTAGTAAAACCACCAGGCACGGCAGCCAAGCCGCTGGCTTCCGGCGGCCCAGGCACGGCGGCCAAGCCGCTGGCTTCCGGCGGCCCAGCCGCTGAGCACCGGCGGCCCGAGCCGCCGGCCACATGCGGCCCAGCCGCCGAGCCCATCTGCCGAGTCCCGGCGGCCCGGCCGCCGAACCCAGCCGCTGAACCCCGGCGGCCCAGCCGCCGAAACAGTCCGTTTTTCGCCTATAAATAGTGGCCCCGGGCCTTCTGTTTTCGACACTCAGTCTGTGTTGACGGACGCTCCTTCTCCCCTACGCCCTTTGCGATTCTTTACTGCTTTCTTGCATTTTAATTTAGTTTTATTCGCTTTCTTATTTTGTTATTTGGTCACTAAAATTAAATTAATTAATATTCCCCTTAACGAGGAGCTTAACCTGGAGTTAAGAAGCGGCCGACGATTAAATCAGGTACATGAACTAAATTCTACCTATTTAATTTTAGCATGTCATACATTCTGCTCTTCTACTCCTAATAATTCTATAACTGCATAGAAGCATTCACGTCAATCATTAGGCAAATAAACTGCCTCAAATAAATAAGTTTAGGCTAAACGCCCGGTTAATCAATAATCGTGGTGTTAAGTTTAAATCCGACAATATTGGCTAAAAAACGCCTAGTTAATCATTAACTATGGTAAAATTGCCTTTATTTCGAACAAAATTCGGTTTAAGTCCAATTAATCAATAATTGTGGCTAAAAAGCCTTAAAATCAATCATTTTGGCAATCAAATTGCCTAAAACACTCTTTTTGGCTAAAAGCCTTAAAATCAATCATTTTGGCGACAATCGCCTAAAATTGTGAACCCCTCCCCACAACATCATATGCATACGAATGCATGTGATTAAGGAAGAAATGCACGTGATGTGTGAGTCGCCACCTTGTTTAATTATTTTAGGGTAAACTAGGAAAAAACCCTAAGTTGACTCCAATTTTAATTAACCTAAGTGCTAGATTAATTAACCTAATGTTAAGGCATGGTCTACGAACCCGAGGTGGATCCCGAGACTATGTCATGCTGATGAACTAACCATGAATGAATGCTTTGCAGGGTGATTAATGTGATTTAGACCAATGAAATGTGATTTTGACTTGCCGCTCGGGGTTAAATCCCAAACGTGCCTACGTACTTCCGTTTGAATGGAAGATCAAAGTCGACGTAGTTCGATTGGCCTTCTTTGAAGGGCTTTGAATGGGGATGCTTTATGCATGAGTGTGTGTATGCTTTGTGCATTTTGGGCATTTTGCTAAAGATTGATTGTTTTAGGCATTTGATGCCAAAAATGTTGATTTTAATGGCTTTTAGCCAAAAAGATTGATTTAGGCAATTGTTGCCAAAAATTGATGTGATTTAGGCAATTTATTGCCAAAAATTGGTTAGGCGATTTGTCGCCAAAGTGATTAAGGTATTTGTGCCAGAAGTTGGTATTGGAAGGCGTTTAGCCAAAAGATTTAGGCAATTTTTGCCAAAAGTGATTATTCGGGCGTTTGTCGCCAAAATGACTGATTTAAGGCTTTTAGCCAAAATGAATTGATTTAGGCAATTTTTGCCAAAAGTGATGTGATTTAGGCGATTGTCGCCAAAATTGATTGACTTAAGGCAATTTATTTGCCAAAAGCAATTGTTTGAAGGCTTTTAGCCAAAAATTGTGATTTAAGCGATTTGTCGCTAAAAAGTGGTTAATCTAACCTATAGGCAATTTGTTTGCCAAAAATTGATTGAACCGTGGGCAATTTGTTGCCAAAATGTGGTTGATTTAATTATAGGCAATTTGTTGCCAAAACGTGATTGATTAAGGCTTTTTAGCCACAATTATTGATTAATTGGACTTAAACCAGGCTGTTCGAAATAAAGGCTATTAACCGTAGTTATTGATTAACTAGGTCCTTTTAGCCGATATTGCCGGATTTAAGCTTAATACCACGATTATTGATTAACCGGGCATTAAAGCTTAATCATATTTAATTGAGGCAGTTTATTTGCCTAATTGTGATGTGAATGCATTTATGCAGTTGTAGAGTTATTAGGAGTAGAAAAGAAGCATGCATGAAGTGCTAAAATTAAATAGGCAGAGTTTAGTTCATGTACCTGATTTAATCGACGACCACTTCTTAACTCCAGGTTAAGCTCCTCGTTAAGGGAATTTTAATTAATTTTAATTTAATTTAAGTGACCAATTATCACAACAAGAAAGCAATAAAAACTAAATTAAAAATGCAGAAAAAGCAGTAAAAGAATCGCAAGGAGCGTAGAGGAGAAGGAGCGTCCGTCAACACAGACTGAGTGTGGAAAACAGAAGGTCCGGGGCTGCTTTTATAGGCAATTTTGGACTGTTTCGGCGGTCGGGCCGCCTGGCTCGGCGGCTCGGCCGCCGGAGGCTCGGCGGCTGGGCCGTCGGAACTCGGCGACTCGGCCGCCGGAGGCAGGCGACTTGGGCCGCCGAACCTATGGCGACGGCGGCCAGAGCTGCCGCCGTGAAGGGCGGCTGCTGCCACCGCCGCGGCCGGCGGACTTTCTAGTTTTACGTTCCAGAGGCTTTTTCTGGAGTTTCGGACCTCTAAAAAATATTCCGGGACCAGTTCCGTGATCCTCGCGACGTCCCGGACTTTTTAAGTACCATATTGGCATACTTTCGGTAAATTTCCAAAATGGCCTCCGGTCCGGCCGGACTGTTCGCAGTCAGGGGAAAACTGGCTTTTCGAGCCTCAAAATTTGAGTATTCACAGTTGGCCCCCAATGGCTATCATAAAAATGATTTATGAGAGCCAGTGGCTGTCTGAAGGAGCAAATTTTGAGGATGGGCAGAGGAGGAAACCCCGCCGTTGGTTCTTTTCCTTTGAAATGAAATGATCAAATGTATGGATTTATGTTTGCAACTTAAAGATGTTTTTGCCTCTTTGAGGACTTAAAAAGAAATTTTGCCTCTTACAGGACTTAAAAAGAAATTTTGCCTCTTAGAGGACTTGGAAAGATGTTTTGCCTCTTAATGAGGGCTTGAAAAGATGTTTTGCCTCTTAATGAGGGCTTGGAAAGAGATTTTACCTTTTAGAGGGCTTGAAAAGATGTTTTGCCTCTTAATGAGGGCTTGAAAAGATATTTTGCCTCTTAATGAGGGCTTGAAAAGAGATTTTGCCTCTTAGAGGACTTGAAAAGATGTTTTGCCTCTTAATGAGGGCTTGAAAAGATGTTTTGCTTCTTAATGAGGGCTTGAAAAGATGTTTTGCCTCTTAATGAGGGCTTGAAAAGAGATTTTGCCTCTTAATGAGGGCTTGAAAAGATGTTTTGCCTCTTAATGAGGACTTGGAAAGATGTTTTGCCTCTTAATGAGGACTTGAAAAGAGATTTTGCCTCTTAGAGGACTTGAAAAGAGATTTTGCCTCTTAATGAGGGCTTGAAAAGATGTTTTGCCTCTTAATGAGGACTTGAAAAGAGATTTTGCCTCTTAGAGGACTTGAAAAGAGATTTTGCCTCTTAGAGGACTTGAAAAGAGATTTTGCCTCTTAATGAGGGCTTGAAAAGATGTTTTGCCTCTTAATGAGGGCTTGAAAAGATGTTTTGCCTCTTAATGAGGGCTTGAAAAGAGATTTGTTTTATTTTTATTTTTTCTTTGAGAACCAAGGGTCCACCTAAAGTCGAAATGATCCAATGGCTTGGTTTTGGATGAAAAATGATTGGTTATTGGTTAGGGTTTCACCCTAGGTTTTATGTAAAAAAAGTTAACCATTAACCGGGTTCTACCCTGGGTTTGTGTAAAAGAGATTGACGATGGTTGGGTTTCACCCTGGGTTGTGCATGTTGTTTCTTTTTTTTTAACACTTGCCCCTGATTCCGACTTGGAGGATTTTGCCCCCTGCTTGAGAGAATTGATGCCCTTATTAGCTGAAATAGAATTTTTTCTTAATGAAAGACTAAAAATTCTGTGATTACTTCTGTGATGGGAGAATGGTGAAGGTTCTTATCACTTCTTGCCCCCAGAATGGTGCTGACCATGGAATGCTTCAAGACATGGGCGTTGTACTTGTCCAATCGATTGAGGAATCAAAGAGAACAAAGCCACTTATATGACTCGAGGAAACGAACAATGTGGATGACATCGCTCGTCTGAAAGGATCGAAGAAACGATGGTCCGAGTGGAGATGAGGTATTAAAGAATTACCTCTCAACGATTATGTTTGACAATTTTTTTTAGGGTTGTTTTGGAAACCCCGGGGATTGAATTTACATTTTCCTCTCTCTTTTTTTTTCGAGGAATGATTCAAAGAGTGACACTTTCAAAACGAACTTTTGAGAACGACTCGATCTTTGTGACCCATTGTGGAATGACCACTGGTGATGGAGACTTGATTTTGGAGACTCGATTTAGAGACTCAAATTTTTCTTGTAGTGAATTTAGACTCGAAGGAATTCAGTGGTTCCTGGAAAAAATGATTTATATACTCCCGAGGAGACCTTTGAAAGCACTTTTTTTTTTCTTTTTGCCTTAACTTTTGCCTAGTAGCCGCCCTTTGGGGTTTTCGACTCTAGCAGGCTCTTGACCCTAACTTTTGCCTAGACCGCCCTTTCGGGTTTTCAGCCTAGCGGGCTCAATTCTTGCCTGAAGCCGCCCTTTCGGGTTTTCACCTCCAGCTTTTATTTTTCTTTTCTTCTCTTTTTTTATTATTTTTTTATTATTGTTTTTTATTGGCAAAGAGAAAATGTCATTTATGATGCAAACTTATGTTTGTGACCGCGCCTTTGTGGCTGCCTACGTATCTCCAAGAATTCTTCGGGGGATGGGGAGAATCAGGTCTTTCGTAGTTCCTTCCAGGATGCGAACTTCGTGCTCAGCTGGTGTGGAATTCATCTCCCACTTGATGTTAGTGCGGAATTCCTTTCCGTCTTGGTGCGGAATTTATTTCCGACTTGCTGTTGGGGAAAAATTCAATTTCGCCTTAATGCTGATTGTGGAATTCATTTCCGATTTGATTTCTTCGCGGGATTTCTTCCCGGCTTGCTGTCTTTACAGGATTCATTCCCGACTGGATGTCTTTACGGGATTCCTTCCCGACTTGATGTTAATGCAGAATTCATTTCTGACTTAATTTCTTTGCGGGATTTCTTCCCGGCTTGATGTCTTTGCGGGATTCCTTCCCGACTGGATGTCTTTGCGGGATTCTTTCCCGACTTGATGTTGATGCAGAATTCATTTCTGACTTAATTGCTTTGCGGGATTTCTTCCCGGCTTGATGTCTTTGCGGGATTCCTTCCCGACTGGATGTCTTTGCGGGATTCCTTCCCGGCTTGATGTTGATGCAGAATTCATTGCTGCCTTGATTTTCTTCGCGAGATTTCTTCCCGGCTTGCTGTCTTTACGGGATTCATTCCCGACTGGATGTCTTTACGGGATTCCTTCCCGACTTGATGTTGAATCAACTTATTGACTCGAGCTCGTATGATAGTGATGACCCTAGGCGAATCTGACTTTGTTGTTGTAGTGGTTTTACCACTGGTTGACTGAAATATGACTTGTATTCATCACAAAGAGTTTTGAATACCCACATTGTGGTGGTAACTTGAGTGGCTTGAGTGTTGAAGAAGCTTTTGTGCTTTGAGTTTGTGGCTTCGCCATGTTTGAAATTCTTGAGGTTAATTTGACCCCTTTTCTTGAATTTTATTTTCCTCTGAATTTGAAACTTATTTCCTCAATGGTTCTCCTCTCCATAAGGAATTTTGAGGAGACTCTTCCTTTTCCTTGTTTTGAGAAATGGTCCTTGTTTATAAGGACACTTGTACTTGTGCCATGCTTGGCGCTTGATTTTCAAGGTGTTTGTTGTCATCCAATTTGTGGAAATGACTGCTTCTTTTACCTTGCTTTTTCAAAATGTGAGCAGCCGCTTGATCTTTGTCCTTATGGCTGAAATGATTTGTCATCTACCCTTGATGGGCTTGAATTTAAAGGAGAGCTTGCAGTTGACCCGTTTTTGACAACTTGATTTCCTGTAGCTTTGTCCTTAATTTCTTTCTTTTGTGTAGAGGTTCCTTTTGACCCGTTTTTTTTCTTTTGCTTGCTTAGAAGCAGCCTCTCCATAAAGAATTTCGAGGCAACTTGATTCTGAGATGATTTGAGTAGTGTATGGATAGCATTGCGACTTCGTGCAGACCCAACCCAATTCCAAACATAACTTCTTTATTATGTCGCTTTTAAGCTCAAAATTCAAACACCTCTCTGTCGGAGCATCTTCCATTCCTGGGTTTTCGGAGAAACCATTCTGGCCCTAACCCCTTCAATCGGCTTTGCCTCAGTATTGTTTGAAGTCTTGCGTACCCTTTGCTAGATCCTTTCCATGATTACCCTTCAAACTTCCCCTTTGATGGTGCTTCTTAGGATGCCCCCAGCTTTGATTGATGCAGAGCAAATGAATGCATTTTTCTTTGCCAATTTTTATTATCTTTTTTTTATCATTTTTTTTCAATTTTATTATTATTTTTTTTTCGATTTTTTTTGCTTTCACAGGAAAGGATAGGGAAAGAGTATAAACATGATTGGAACGTAAACTGATCCCTTTTTATTGATAAGACAATATTTGTGTACAAAAGACACTTAGATTTACAAATGAAAACTTGAATGGAAATGAAAATGAAAAGAAGAAACTAGACCCTAAAAGATAGACTCTAGGTGGATTGTGATGGACTAGGATTGGATCGACTGTAGTGACTTTATTCTTCTCGATGCTTCAATCGATCAGACATGTTGTTGTTGGTCTTGAACAATTCCTTTGTTCTTTTAGAGGCTTGATCTCAACCTTCTCAGACACAAACTTCATTCATTTCTAAGAAAAAGTTCGAAAGGATCGAACGATTCTTGTTCAACAATTTTTTTTGCATTAATCCCATGGTTAGGCAAGGGATTGGTTGATGTTCAGCTTGCTCTTGGGGATGATGGACCCATTGTCAACCAGGTCTTGTAGGCGGTTTTTCAAAGTCCAGCATGATTCTGCTTCTTGTATGAGTCTTCTTTGAGTTGACCCAACTGCATTAAGTCTTCCACCTTAGTTGCAGTCGTAATGAGCGATTGGAACGTAGGCAAGTACTGTGTTTGAAGCTGCGACTGGTAGACAGGCAGTAAATTCTTGATTATTATGTCAACTTGTTCCTGTTCAGAGGGTCGGTTGATCATTTGAGCAGCTTTGGCTCTCCACCTCGAAAGGAACGAGGAGAAGGGCTCATTGTTCTTTTGTTTAGTGGTTTCCAGCTCCCTCCGGGTAACATCCACTTCGATATTATAATGGTACTGCGCGTTGAAAGCATTACATATGTCCTCCCAATTCTTCATTTTGGAACGATCCAAGCTTACAAACCATCTTAATGCAGCACCAGTCAAAGATTGCTGAAACAACTGAGCAAGGAGCTCGCTGTTCAGGCCAAACGGGTTGAGGGCACCCACATACATTTTCAGATGCGTTGTAGGACAAGTGGTTCCGTCAAACTTGTCCATGTTGGGCATCTTGAATTTTGTAGGTAATCTTGCTTCGGGGAACAAGGACAAGGAGTCCATGTCCACCACTTCCTTGTGTGTCTTAAGGGCAGTAATAGACCTTTCCAAGAGTTCTAGTTTCTCTCTCATTTTCTAAGCTTCCAACTCAGAAGCAATTCTGGAGGGCATGTCATCCAGGGCAGGGTTTGTTGGTTCAGCAGCAGGACCCTGATTGGAGGTAGCAGGTCCGCTTCCTCCGGCTGAAGCTCCATTTCCATTACCACCGCCTAGTTCAGCTATTAGGGCAGTCCTTTGGGTAGCCAATGCCTCATTCATTCTGGCCTCCATCCTGGCCTCCAGTTGTTCAATGAGATTTTGGATGTCAGTGAGTGATGCCATCGGTGCAGGTAGGGTTGTAGGAGTTGTAGGTAAAACTGGTGTAGCTGGTGAAGCTGGTGAGGTCGGTGATAGTACTGTAGGCGTGACTGGCACTTGAACGGGGGGTACCTGTGAAAGGACATAGTCAAAACGATTAGACTAATCCTATATAAGGTGTTTTCATAGGGTATGTGAGATAGTGTGAGGTGGGGTAGTGTATGAGTAAGGTATTTGGACTTGACCCTTATGATGTGGGGTGGTATGACCAAACAATGTTGGGTGGTGTTGGTATAGGGAAGAATGACTTGACCCTGTGAGATGGGACGGTCTGACCCT
The DNA here is from genome assembly GCF_041381405.1 of Jatropha curcas. NCBI lineage: Eukaryota > Viridiplantae > Streptophyta > Magnoliopsida > Malpighiales > Euphorbiaceae > Jatropha > Jatropha curcas. Next base: position 13,245,659 of record NC_143151.1, on the reverse strand, counting down.
ATGTGGTAGGGTAATGTTGGTATGCTAGGACACCTCGACTTTTCGAATGGCCCTAAGTTCTCAAAGAAAATTTTTTCTTGGGTCTTAGGGGCCAAAATGTGAACTTTTAGGCCTTTGGGGCCAAAATGGGAATTTTAGGGCCTTAGGGGCCAAGATGTGAATTTTTCAGGTCTTAGAGACCAAAATGTAATTTTTCAGGTCTCAGAGACCAAAACGTAATTTTTCAGGTCTCAGAGACCAAAATGTGATTTTCCAGCTTTGAAATGGAATGTTTTTTTTTTTTGTGAAGCATGGGATGAATGTGTGAATGCGCACAACATCACAACATAATTCATTTATGATATGATTCTCATCATTGGGTGCATACAGTCCTAAAGGATAGGTTCTATAGGCTATGACACAAATAGAGAATAGGCTTATAAGGGACCCTTGAACCTTGAGTATGGATATACCTAACCACATGTGAAACAAAGAGTTTCGCGTGGGTCCAACAGTATGCATACTCATGGGCCACCCCCAAAAGGATTAGGGATGGTTTGCGGTAACAGGGAGGACGCTTTGGCTGTCCATCGACATAATCAAAGAGACCTGCCGATCAGCGCTACTTGCTATCCAGACTCAGAAGTTTGAACAGAGAGAGAAGAAATTCATTTGAAATTCATTTTTTTATGCAATGGAGAAAAAGATTCTCAATCGTGCAAATAAATCAACAAATTAAAAATGTTTTAATTTAGTTGTACAATCAAGTTCAAATTCTCCTTATCCCGTATTCTTAAAGAAAGAATACTGGATTTTTTTTCTGTTGGGGTACCCTGCAAAACAAAGCATAGTAAATAATACCCTAAAGAAGGGCGGATTAGTTTACACAACAATTGTAGTCCACTTTATGCAAAATGATTACATAATTTCCCAGCAGAGTCGCCAAACTGTGAACCCCTCCCCAAAACATCATAAGCATATGAATGCATGTGATTAAGGAAGAAATGCACGTGATGTGTGAGTCGCCACCTTGTTTAATTATTTTAGGGTAAACTAGGAAAAAACCCTAAGTTGACTCCAATTTTAATTAACCTAAGTGCTAGATTAATTAACCCAATGTTAAGGCATGGTCTACGAACCCGAGGTGGATCCCGAGACTATGTCATGCTGATGAACTAACCATGAATGAATGCTTTGCAGGGTGATTAATGTGATTTAGACCAATGAAATGTGATTTTGACTTGCCGCTCGGGGTTAAATCCCAAACGTGCCTACGTACTTCCGTTTGAATGGAAGATCAAAGTCGACGTAGTTCGATTGGCCTTCTTTGAAGGGCTTTGAATGGGGATGCTTTATGCATGAGTGTGTGTATGCTTTGTGCATTTTGGGCATTTTGCCAAAGATTGATTGTTTTAGGCATTTGATGCCAAAAATGTTGATTTTAATGGCTTTTAGCCAAAAAGATTGATTTAGGCAATTGTTGCCAAAAATTGATGTGATTTAGGCAATTTATTGCCAAAAATTGGTTAGGCGATTTGTCGCCAAAGTGATTAAGGCATTTGTGCCAGAAGTTGGTATTGGAAGGCGTTTAGCCAAAAGATTTAGGCAATTTTTGCCAAAAGTGATTATTCGGGCGTTTGTCGCCAAAATGACTGATTTAAGGCTTTTAGCCAAAATGAATTGATTTAGGCAATTTTTGCCAAAAGTGATGTGATTTAGGCGATTGTCGCCAAAATTGATTGACTTAAGGCAATTTATTTGCCAAAAGCAATTGTTTGAAGGCTTTTAGCCAAAAATTGTGATTTAAGCGATTTGTCGCTAAAAAGTGGTTAATCTAACTTATAGGCAATTTGTTTGCCAAAAATTGATTGAACCGTGGGCAATTTGTTGCCAAAATGTGGTTGATTTAATTATAGGCAATTTATTGCCAAAACGTGATTGATTAAGGCTTTTTAGCCACAATTATTGATTAATTGGACTTAAGCCAGGCTGTTCGAAATAAAGGCGATTAACCGTAGTTATTGATTAACTAGGTCCTTTTGGCCGATATTGTCGGATTTAAGCTTAATACCACGATTATTGATTAACCGGGCATTAAAGCTTAATCATATTTAATTGAGGCAGTTTATTTGCCTAATTGTGATGTGAATGCATTTATGCAGTCGTAGAGTTATTAGGAGTAGAAAAGAAGCATGCATGAAGTGCTAAAATTAAATAGGCAGAGTTTAGTTCATGTACCTGATTTAATCGACGGCCACTTCTTAACTCCAGGTTAAGCTCCTCGTTAAGGGAATTTTAATTAATTTTAATTTAATTTAAGTGACCAATTATCACAACAAGAAAGCAATAAAAACTAAATTAAAAATGCAGAAAAAGCAGTAAAAGAATCGCAAGGAGCGTAGGGGAGAAGGAGCGTCCGTCAACACAGACTGAGTGTGGAAAACAGAAGGTCCGGGGCTGCTTTTATAGGCAATTTTGGACTGTTTCGGCGGCCGGGCCGCCGGGCTTGGCGGCCGGGTTCGGCGGCTGGGCCGCCGGACCTCGGCGGCTCGACCGCCGGGTCTCGGCGGCTGGGCCGCCGGAGCTCGGCGGCCGGGTCTCGGCGGGCGGGCCGCCGAACCCACGGCGACGGCGGCCGGAGCCGCTGTCGCCGGCGGCTGCCGCCGCCGTGAAGGGCGGCTGCTGCCACCGCCGCGGCCGGCGGACTTTCTAGTTTTACGTTCTGGAGGCTTTTTCTGGAGTTTCGGACCTCCAAAAAATATTCCGGGACCAGTTTCGCGATCCTCGCGACGTCCCGGACTTTTTAAGTACCATATTGGCATACTTTCGGTAAATTTCCAAAATGGCCTCCGGTCCGGCCGGACTGTTCGCGGTCCGGGAAAACTGGCTTTTCGAGCCTCAAAATTTGAGTATTCACAAAAATCAATCATTTTGGCAATCAAATTGCCTAAAACACTCTTTTTGGCTAAAAGCCTTAAAATCAATCATTTTGGCGACAATCGCCTAAAATCAATCATTTTGGCAATCAAATTGCCTAAAACACTCTTTTTGGCTAAAAGCCTTAAAATCAATCATTTTGGCGACAATCGCCTAAAATCAATCATTTTGGCAATCAAATTGCCTAATCATTTCGGCGACCATCGCCCAATCAATCTTTTGGCTAAAAGCCTTTAATCAACATTTTTGGCAACAAACGCCTAAATCAAATCAATCAATTTTTGGCAAAATGCCTAAACAAAATGCATTAAGCATACCCATTCAAAGCCCTTCAAAGAAGGCCTATCGAACTACGTTGACTTTGATCTTCCATTCAAACGGAAGTACGTAGGCACGTTTGGGATTTAACCCCGAGCGGCAAGTCGAAATCACTTTCAATTGGTCCAATTACATCATTCACCTTGCAAAGCATCCATTTCATTGGTTAGTTTATCAACATGACATGGTCTCGGGATCCGCCTCGGGTTCGTAGACTATGCCTTAAACATTGGGATAATTAATCTAGTAATTAGGTTAATTAAAATTGGAGTCACTTAGGGTTTTTCCTAGTTTACCCTAAAATAATTAAACAAGGTGGCGACTCATACATTTACGTGCATTTCTACCCTTAGTCACATGCATTCACATGACTATGATATTTCGGGGAGGGGTTCACAATTACAAAGGAACGAACCAAGAAAAAAAGGAAGAGAAAAAGGGAAATACCTGGAGAATAATCGGAGAGACCGTCCAGTCATCGAAGCCTAAAGCAGCTCTGTCAAGGCTCCTGATAGTCTCTGCCAGCACAATGCCGCCAATGCAACCCATATCCTCGATCTGCCGAATCATGGGGCAGAGTCGCAAATCCCCAAAGCCTGGATCCTTGTTGACCAAGAAACCAGCTAATAAGCAGAAAACCAAGGCCCGCATTCTCAGCCTCATCCGGTCTGGGTCATCTGAGTGAACGTCTGAAAATTCGTCAATCAGGGGCAGCAGAATTGCTTTCTAGTCGCCAACAATCATGGCCTTAGCTTGTGGCCGGCTGAACTGAAACAGGCTTTCGAACGACCGAACATACCCAATTTTGACCTCATGCTTGACTAAAGGGGCATTGGGATCGCACCCTATAATAGCGCAGAATTCCTCAAAAAGAGGGCACATCTCTTCCATCATGGCCCCGAACCGGAAAACGTGGGCCTCTGGGTCCCAAAGTCTGATGCAGGCCCGTAGAAAATCCCAGTCAATTACCTCTCCCCTAAGGGTAATGATAGGAGAAAGACCGTACCTCCCTAAGTTGATCTTTTCGACTTTGGAGAGACTCTTAGTCCAGCTGTGCATGCTATGGTTGTAAAAAGGATTCATTTTTTGAAAAAAAGAAGAAAGAAAAGAGAGAAAAAGAGAAACTGGCTGAAAACTTTTTCTGGCACGAATTTCGAGAAAGAATGAGGGAGCCTGGGAAAAAAATAGTTTTTTTTATAGAAAAACGCGCCCGGAGGCGGCAGCTACAGCCACCGCAGGCGACGGCGGCAGCTACCGCCAGCGACGGCGACCGCCGTAAAAAAAAAAAAAAAGCGAAATGAAAAAAAAGAAGGCGAAAAAAAAATCCGTTTTCTTACAAATCAAAATGGATAATCATGCATACATATTTTCAGTACTAACCAAGTGCAGGTACAGTCAAAGTTCAGTACAGAAATACAGACAATAAAAAAAAAGGAAAAATCTAGCAATCATGGAATCAGCGACGGGGCCTCCTCCTCCTTTGATCATCAAAGGCCCTCAGAGTCCAGGACGCAGAAAGTTCTTGCTGCATCCCGAGCATCAGCTCCATCATTTGACTGACCAAGCTGTTAGGAACCTGGAAATCATACAAAAAACACAAGTTAATATCAAGTCTCTTATGAATCCTTTTTATGAGAGATTTATCAGTCATTACCTCATTAATGTCCTCGGGAGGAAGATCCAAGCGATCCACATTCTCCAAGGAGACCTCCCGAAAAGCTAGAGTGTCGTCAGGTGTATAGTAGGAAATGCTGTATGGAAGACGTAGGTTGGCCAGACCAGGATGAAGCGGCCCGGTAGCCTCTGAAATAGCCCGGGGAGCTCTGGACGGACCTGCCGAGCGGCTAGGCCCAGCCCGAGATGGACCCTCAACCGGAGTGGAAGAAGAGGGATCGGTCGTAGGCCTCCTCCTTTGAGTCCTAGTTGAGGGACCCGAAGCCCGAGAAGAATTGGTGCCAAGCGACTGGGAAGGTGCCGATCTCTGAAAACCATCAAGCCGAGATCCAATAGGCTGCATCAAAAAGATTTTGCAGAACTCGACATAATCTCCCCCCAGGATAAACTCCACATGTGGAACACCCTCAGTATGAGCCTCGGTGAGCGTCATCTGCTTGCCCGCTCGCATGTCCTCGGGAGGGGAATAAGGGACAGAATGGCAGCCTCTTATCTAAAGGTCTACTCTCTCGCCCAAGTAATATCGTCTCAGGACGGGGTGCGACAGGACAACCCTCCGCCGAGATAAGGCATCCGATCGCTGGAAGTGGGGGTCGGCCTGAATCCAACTCTGTAGACGGGCAGTCATTGCCCCCACCTCAACCTATGAAAAATGCAAATGTGTTAATAAATCCTTTTTATTTAACATATTCAAGAATTACTAAGCACTTACCTGCTCCAGAGTGCAAGTATCAAAAAAGGCCCTTAGATCCCTCAGCGATCTTTTGTGCCGAATGGTATGAAGGTTTGTTCGGTACCACCTCCAAACCAAAGGTACCAGCCCTAATCCAAGATCAGCATGAATCAGCTCCGGGCGAGTGTAAGGAAAGTACTCAAATGCCCAAGTCTGTAAAACAGAAGTGAGAATCAGTGAGGAAAAATTCAAGAATGATAAACAGAAAAACACAGAAGGGGAGAATGTTCTTTACATTACCTCCCAAAAGTAGTAGGTCCCGCTGAGTTTACAGTGGCCCCGACTCAGATCACACATATCATCATACATGCGGCTCAGAATAGCGCTGGCCCAGTTGTACTCCTCAAGATGGGCCAGATTTTCCAAACTCTTCAAGATGGAAGGATTAAACTTCTCTTTCCTTTTGGACCAGAAGGTCGAAGCGAACAGCAGCAACAAAGTGAATCTGGCCACCTGAGTAGCCGTCAGCTCTCCCTGCCTGTATCTAGCATAAATGTCGGGGGCCTAGAGGGACAGCCAGCGTCTGGAAACGCTCAAGGCGGGTGTAGAAGAACTTGGCCCGACAATCCGAGGCAGGTCTATCCCGATCAGTTCCACCATCCGGTCTGGGGAGATCTTTGTCCTCCAGTCATCATATAACTCGATCGCCCGAGTCCCAAAGGGGATCTCAGAGATCACAGAAAAGTCTGTGGGGGTCATTGTCAACTCGCCCCAAGAAACGTGGAAGGTATTGGTGGTGTCCCACCATCTCTAGGCCAAAGCGCCCAGTAATTCTTTGTGACTGCTCCGACCTATGTCAAAATGTCTTAGGTAGTCCAGATGGGACGGGCTAATAATCGCTCCAACTGGGTTGTTGTGGTCGAATATCTCGACCGGAATTTCAGCCGCGGAGGTCTCACCCACATCCAATCTAATATGGGGGTCCTAAAAGGTAAAGCAATCTAAGAGTTATTCCTCGGTTCCTTACTAAGGATAATATCTTAGTTCTACCCTAGCATGCATACTATTAAAACAGTAAAATGCAGAAAAATAAAAAATAATAATAATAAAGAAAATAATAAAAAAAATAAACTTACCTGGGCGTAGATACCGGTCACGGAAGCGTGGGTGTCTGCGTCCGCTGTAAGGTCGGTGTCTAGGGAAATTCCCAAAGACTCCAGAAAATCCTCGTCGCTGCTGTGACCCAGAGAAGTCATGATGAGGAAGTTGAGAGAATTTGAGAGAGCTCTTTGATTTGGAGAGTTTAGAATAAATGTAAAAGTGAGATTTTAAGCTATTTATAAGGAAAATAGCCAAAAGACGGGTCTTCTAGACGTGTCTGTTTTTCGCCTTCAAAATTTATTTTTCAGACAACCACCGACTCCCATAAACCATTTTTATGGTTGCCGGTGGGGGGCAACTGTGAATACTCAAATTTTGAGGTTCAAAAAGCCCATTTTCACGGACTGCAAACAGTCCGGCCGGACCGGAGGACGTTCGAAAAGTTCACTGAAAGTATGCCAATATGGTACTTGAAACGTCCGAAAAATTGCGAGGATCGCAGAACTGGTCCCGGAATATTTTTTGGAGTTACGGAACTCCCGAAAAAGCCTCAAAAACGAAAAAACTAGCAAGTCCGCCGGCCACGGCGGCGGCGCCCGCCATCCAGCCTATTTTTTTCTATAAAATCAGCACCGATGCGACTTTTTTACTCACTCAGTCTGTGTTGACGGACGCTCTCTTCTCCCCTACGCTCCTTGCGGTTCTTTTACTGCTTTTTTGCATTTAGTGTAGGCTTTTATTACTCTGTTGTTATGATATTTGGCCACTTAAAATAAATTAATTTTAATTAATATTCCCCAAACGAGGAGCTTAATCTAGAGTTTTCAAGCTGAAGCTAAGAAGCGGTCGCCGATTAACTCAGGTAATAACGAAACCCTGTCTATTTAATTTTAGCATTTTGTGCATATTCTTCTTCTACTCCAATTCTGAATTAAAACTGCTGCATAAATGCATTCACGTCATCAATTTTGGCAAATAAACTGCCTCAATTAAATATGATTAAGCTTAAATGCCCGGTTAATTAATAATCGTGGTATTAAAGCCTAAATCTGACAATATTGGCTAAAAAGCCTAGTTAATTAATAACTACGGTGTAATTGCCTTTATTTCGAACAAATCCGGCTTAAGTCCAATTAATCAATAATTGTGGCTAAAAGCCTTAATCAATCACGTTTTTTGGCAACAAATTGCCTACAGTTTAATCAATCACATTTTGGCAACAAATTGCCTAAATTACACATCAATTTTTGACAAAATGCCTTGAATTAATCAATCTTTTGGCTAAAAGCCTTAAATCAATCATTTTGGCGACAATCGCCCAATCAACATTTTTTGGCAAACAAATTGCCTAAATCAACCCATTTTGGCTAAAAGCCTTCAAATAATCAATTTTGGCGACAATCGCCTAAATCACATCAACTTTTGGCTAATAAATTGCCTAAATCAATCTTTTTCGCTAAAAGCCTTAAATCAACATTTTTTTTGGCAACAAACGCCTAATCAAATCAATCAATTCTTTGGCAAAATGCCTAAACAAGATGCACAAAGCATACACACACTCATGCATTAAGCATACCCATTCAAAGCCTTTTAAAAAAAGGCCTATCGAACTACGTCGGCTTTGATCTCTCATTCAAACGAGAGTACGTAGGCACGTTCGGGATTTAACCCCGAGCGGCAAGTCAAAATCATCAAAATCACTTAAACATTTCATTGGTCCAATTACATCATTTACCCTGCAAAGCATTCATTCATTAGTTAGTTAATCAGCATGACATAGTCTCGAGATCCACCTCGGGTTCGTAAGATTGTGCCTTAAACATTGGGATAATTAATCTAGTAATTAGGTTAATTAAAATTGGAGTCAATTTAGGGTTTTTTCCTAGTTTACCCTAAAATAATTAAACAAGGTGGCGACTCACACATTCACGTGCATTTCTGCCCTTAGTCATATTCATTATATGCCTATTTTTGGGGGAGGGGTTCACACCATTAAGTTTTGATTAATAAATTCTTTAGATAAAGGGAAAAACTTATTTGTTTCTATCTTTTCCCTGCAAGAATTTGCAGGTAAGAAAATAGGGTAAAGAGTTTGAAGTACCTTTAATGGCTTCAACTTTAGATGGAAACACGATAAAATAGCTTGCCATCTAGCAAAAATTTATTTTCAAATAATATTTTTAACATCCTTTTCTAAAACGGTTTTGGCTATTGAGCAGTTAATCTGTAAAAGGAATTTCTTATTAATTAAATCATCTTTAAATTTTCTAATGCATAAAACTATTGAAAGCAATTCCTTTTTAATTGTTGAATAATTGTTTTTGTGTATCATTCCATGCGCCAGAATAGTACCTAACTAAGGATTCAAAAAACTGATCTGATAATTTCTGTTGGAGAATACCTTCATAGCCTATGTCTAATACATCAGTTTCTACTATAAGAAATGGATTGGGATTTGGAATTGAAAGACAAGGAAGGCTTTCAACTTTAGATTTTATGGTTTTAACTATCTAGATATGTTTCTCAGACCAGGGAGAAGAATTTTTTTCTTAACCTATTGAATAATTGTTGACATAAGATTCGAATATCTTTCCTGAAATCAACAACATAGTTCAAACATCCCAAAAATCTTTGTCATTGATTTTTATCAGTAATTTCTGGAAATTTTTCAGTAAAATTAATTGATCTATCAATTAGTTTAATAGTACCTTGAAAATATCATGTCCTAGAAATCTTATTTTAGTTTGAAATAATTTAAATTTTGGAGAAGAAACAACTAAACCATTTTGCTTAACTATATTATAAAACTTTTTAAATGAGAAAAGTGTTGATCAATATCCTTTGAAAAAATAAGCACATCATCGATGTGAACTATTGAAAACTCATGATAATTGTCAAAAATGTCATTCATAATATTTTGAAATTCAGAAGGGGCATTTTTCAAACCAAATGGCATAGCATTCCATTCATAGTAACTAAAGGGCACATTAAAACCAGTCTTCTACCTATCAGATTCATGTACTTGTATTTGTCAAAATCCTGATTTCATATCAAATTTAGAAAATATTTTTGTACTGTGTAACCTTTTTAACACATCTCTTTTATTTGGTATAGGATACCTAATTCATTGTAATACTTTATTTAAATGTTTATAATTAATAACTAACCTGAGTACTCCTCTTTCTATTTCTGTCACATTCTGAACATAGAAAGCTAAACAACTCCAAAGGAACTTAGATTTTCTAATCAATCATTTATCTAATAAATCATTTATCTCTTTGTAACAACATTCTTATAATTGTTTATTCATCTGTATAGCTCTAGATCTAGTTGGGATATTTTCTCATCAAAGTCTTTTATATAAGGTAAATGAACTATTTTTTATCTTAGACCAAAAGGCATTCAGAATATTTGAACATACTTCTTTATTTAAAAGTTCTTCAAAATCTTTAATTTTTTTGTTGTATGTGGGTTTTTTTAATTGATTTTCAATCCTAATGTTGTTAACTTCTTATTCCAAATAGCTAATATGCTTCTGTTTTTGTTCAATAAGATTTATTTCTTTATATTTAGAAATATCTTGTATACTACTTAAATCCTTTTGTCTAATTGATTGCATAAATTTAAAACATATTTGATTAGTTAAGATACTAGTTTTTAGTCCTTCATTATCTACTTTAAATGGATAATATAGTAGCTAAAAAGAGTGTTCCTAATATGACCCCTGTAGTAAGATTTTTAACTAAAATAAACGGTATTTTAAAATAAAAACTATCACTACATATTTTTGCTTTTGTTAACTTATATTCTACGCTTAACTTACTACCATCACCTGTGTATAACCTCTCTTTAGTTTTTTCATAATATATAGTTGGAATTAATCCTTCTTGTAAACATTTTTTATCTGCTCTAGAGTCAACTAATGTAGTTGTAGTTAAATAAAAATCATTATTAACTAATTAACTACTACTTTAACTAAAACTATCCATTTTTGAAAACTTTACTCTAGATATCACATTAATAAACTCATCATAAGATAATGTTTCGGCCAAATTAATAATTTTCCTATTTTCTAAGGGTTCTGCCTGTACATCTAAAATTTTATAAACTTCTAACTAACTGATACCTTGTTTAATTTTATTATGTTCTTATTTTAATTCTTCTATTTCCCTTCTAACTGTCTTAATGTCACGACCCGTTTTCATGGGCCGGACTAGCAATAAGGCCCAGGTAAGCTCAAGGGCCCCGAGGCCAGTAGTAAGCCTGAACCACTAAAATTCTACCATATCAACATGAATCTTATAATTATATTATACTTTGGCCCAAATCTAACGTCTTAAACATTTCATAGTTCAGGCCCAATTACAATACAAAACATCCTTAATGTGGGCTAACAATCTCATGTATTCATATAAATAAATGATTAAACCTCCTCATGAGTCTATTGATTACAATCTTACAACTGCGGAGTTCACTAATAAATAAGTATAAATAAGATTTAGTACATATAGCTACATAATTAAATAATTGCTAATTCTAAAAGTTAATTTTCTAGCTCTGCGAGGAAGGAGACAAAGCTCTAACTTGGCCAAAGAATCTACTTCGTGGAAGAATTTAAACAACAGAAATGTGAGCTTAACAAAATAATAGTTAATGCATAGCATAAGCATTCACACAAAATGCTTCTTGAAGCACTAAAATGAGCACTCATCCAATCAAACAAATGGCACATCATCAACACCCACAATAATCACACCTTCAAGTAATCAAACACGTGGAGATTGGTCAGTGGCGTCACCGGAACCGCCGATGAGCCGTCCTCACACATGGCCGATCCTCTCTTGACGTGTGCACTAGGGAGCCAATCCCCCATACCTAGCCGATCGGTCTAATCCTCACTTGACCAGCCCTCTTATTTCATTTCATTCATTCATTCATTTTTTTTTACACTCTCTTTTCTTTTCCATACCATCAGGAGGCCACCCTATGGTTTTCCATATCATATATCATCAGATGCACACGAGGGTGCCGATCTCCCCATTCCTGGACGACGGTATCGCTGACCGCCCTCACAACCCATGGTGGCCCACTTCATTCTAATTCCACACAAACAAGGAACATTGTTATCACAACACATGTAATCAAGTAGAGCCATTATATGCAAGTACATCAAACAATTAAACATCATAATGCAAGTGCACAATTGGACATTCACATATAGGTACTAATAAATATATAGAAGCAAATGCTATAATATAATAATTAATACTTGAAAAATAAATAAATAAGTAAATAAATAGATAAACAATTAAAGACGAAGTGTTGCATAGTAATGAGTTTATGTATGATGCATATGGTATATATACTACCTATTATTACTTACATTGCTAAATGGGAAAAACACCCTAATTTTGGATCCTAACTCTTTGAAGCAGTGAACAACTACAACGATATAAACGAAATGGCATTTGAAGGAGAGGAGAGAATTGAATTGAATTAAGTACTCTATCTTAAATATATCAAGTTAAAGAATTATTCCAAATAAGCCTATTAACTTAACCATTAAATATATTTAGCGTAGATTCTAGTGAAATTTCGACAGAACCTCCCCTAAAATTGGATTAAACCACTTGCTTAAGACTACAAATCAACAATAGATTCTCAAAGCCCATCCATCGGGCAATTCACAACAACTAATCCCGTCCGCTATAACCATTTTCATTCACTAAACATTTACTCAATTCACACACCCCATCCGTCGGGCAATCAATTAAATCAACCCATCTGCCTTAGACAAAATTAATCAACCATCACACACACATATATGCACTTAATAATTCTAAATCCTAAACCAAATAATTAATCGCAATTGGCTACCATAAATATCGTAAACTAATCAAAATTAATTTATTTATAAAAGGCTAAAAGATTCTATTTATATATAAAGCTACTCAAATAATCTAATTTCTTTTTATATAATTAAATCTACTTAAATATTCAACTAATCTAACATAAAGGCTAAAATATTCTAAATGATTCGTATGCTAAATTTTCAAAATTAAGTATATTTATCTATTTATTCGAAATCAAATTAAATAGCTAAAAATTTTAAATTAGAATTTATACTGAAAAATTTGGAATTGGGTCTTAGAGCGTACCAATAAAAAATCAGACTATGATGCCATGATCCGCACTAGGAGGAGATGATTCTGCCTCCTGGAGCCTCGCCGGAGACTCGCCGGTCAGTCGCAGAACCGCCATCATTTACGATGGCCGAAAAATCCCAAACAACCCAGAAATGTCAACTCTTTACATCAATTTGCTCCGTTTCATGTGGAGGTCTCCGATCTCATGTCCGATTAACGAAATGGGGACCCTAGAGACCGGAAAGGACCCCGACAGTTGCTAAAGGGACTGACAATCATGGTGGCTTCATCATTCTCAACCGGAAACTCAATTTAACTAAGGGGAAAAAATCACACGAAGGAGATGAAACAATCGGCACCCCTCGTTCACGCTGAAATCGCCGGAAACGGCGTGGATCGCTGGAAACTTCATCGGGTGACATCGCTTGAGTTCTAGTCACATTCTCTCTCATTTCAGGCTTCCACCTCGCAAATCAAGACCACAGGTGAGTTCCTCTCATTAGGAAGATGAAGTCGGAGTGATTTGTTGTCGGATTTCATGGCCGCTAGCTGAAAAACAAAAGAAAGTGAGAAGGGAGCTATCGCGCGACAAGGAGGGACGACCGAGAGAGAGTAGAGAAGGATTGGGGCCAAAAAAATAATTTTTCAATATTCGAGGGTCTTCTAGAACTTTCTGGGCCAATTTCGATTCGATTCAAACTGATTTGGCTTAATTCAATGATTTTTGCTTGATTTACAAGATTTACACTTGGTTTATGGGTCTGGGTTGGCAAATATAAAATTATTTTCTGCTGAATTTCATTGTTTAGAATTTATGATTAAATTTTTAAATGAATAATGTTAAAAAAAAAATTTTTCGGGTCGTTTCACTTAATCTCTCCTTGTAGGTCAGCTAAAGAAGGAGAAAGTTTATCTTTATTGCTATTGAACCTATTAAATACTTCTTTTAACTCGTATAACTCATCATTTTTCATCTTTATGTAATATCTCATCTTTTAATTTTAACAAGTATTGTTTTTTAACATCCTTATCTTCAATCTTATCTATACAATCTAAAAGAAAATTTCTCTCTCTAGTGACTACGTTTATACTATTTAATTTACAAATGCAGGTGTAACACCCCAAAATTTTCGAATCTTAAAATGATATTATTTTATCGGATCATGAATGGTGCTACAGAGAGGGGGATAATATTTTATTTAGATCCGAAGAAGATATTGAGTATAATTAACTATGACTGGATAGTGATTTACCGGTCTATGAATAGTACCACCGGTCTGTGAATAGTACGACCGGTCTGTGAATAGTACTACCGGTCCTGGAGTCGGTATTATTTTGGTCCAGAAAAATTACTATATATGTTCTATATTTTCTTTAATATTTTTGGAGTATGTATGCATGATTTTTATGGGTAGAAAGTAAGTAATGAATATTTTTGGAGAATTTAGATAATTAGTGAATAGTGAATTATGATGCTTTATTAATTAAGGAAATTTGAGGAATTATTTTTATGGAGTAATTTGAGAAATTTGTGGAGATAAATAATATTTTGAAGGAATTGAATTGGAGAATATTTTTAGCCATTGGATGAGATTACTTTTGACTTAATCTTAGCCACCTAATTGTGGGAAAAGATCAAAACACCCTTAGTTGCTTTATAAAGATCAACTCCAATAATTGAGCAACCACTTTTTCTATTCTTCTTCTTCTCTTCAACGCCAACTTCCTCTACTTCTTCTCTTTGTTTTTCTTCAACTTCTACTTGCTAAATCCACTAAATTCACCTCATCCAACTTGAGTTAAGTAATTAATCTTTGAGAGTGAAGCTAGAGAAGTGATTTTTGGCGACTAATTTTAAGAAATTTGGAGATTTTCCTACTTGGGTCAAAGGGTGGAGAATCTTCTACCAAAGAGAAGGGCAAGCGAAGGCTTAAAGAGTTTTAGTTAAGCATGTTAGAGCTTGTTTTTAAGGTTAGTGTTCATAAACACACTTACCTTACTTTAATTTTTGATTTTGTGCATTTATACTATCATATATGTATTTTGGGATTTTGTATGAAATGAGTGATTTGTTGAACTTTGGTTGCAATAACATGCTCTTGGGTGATGTTTGATGAGTATGTAATATGTGGTAGAAACCTCTACCTTGTATCTATGTCTTTCATGTTCTTTTCATGGTTAAAGTAAGCTGAATTTGGAAAAATGTGTTATTGGGTGAGATTAAGGACTGTTTTTGAATCCTTTCTACTTCCCATTTGTGTCTGAATCCTTCATGAAAGTTGTAGGTATACTTCTTAGCTTTCCAGCCCATCTTCTTATGTCCAATTTGGATATATATAGCTTAACTTATGGCTGAAAAACCTAAATTGACTCTGTTATGCCGGGCCACATGCATCTTTGAATTGAGTGCCCATTTTGACTACTATAATGGAAAGATTATATTCTGAGTTCTTCATGATAGTTGTCGCCCTGTGTCTTGAGACTTCCCTGTTTTTGGATTGGTTTAATTTGAGTGTTTGGTGAAGTAGGAATTTAATAAACATTGGACTTAGTTCTGCTGAATCGTGTCTGGACTATTGGTCTGTGTTCCTAGCTTCTGTTTACCATCTTACACATTGATCTGAGCTGTGGTCCCTTCATAACATTTGTAGCATTTTGTCTTATCTTTCTAATGAATCTAATTTCATTCAATTTGGAGATCTATAACTCAAGTTATGTCTTAAAACACAGCAAAGGTCAAGGTTATTTTAATGCTGGAAATTTCCTATGTCTTGAATCATAGGTTTATTTGGATAAATGTATGTATGAATCATGTGTGATGACGTTCTCTTGATTAGTTGTATGTTTGAGGATTTATTTGACAAAACTAAGATATAAGTTTGAAAAGTGTTATTGTGGATATGTTTAAATGGATATAAATGGGAAAAATTGTTGGAAATTTTGGGATAACGTGTGGAATTAGTTTAGATAATGCATGATGAGGATAGAAATGGATACCTTGGTGCATAAGAATTATGTTAGTACGCTTGGTTGGAGAAGGAAATTCCTCCCTTTGGTTTTCATTAAGAGGCCAAACCACTCTAGGGTGGTAAGGCTTAATTATTTTTTTTGTTATGGTATGCTATCTATACATATGTGCCATAAGTATGATTATTTTGATAACTTTCATATGGTTAGAGTTTTTAAAAAAATGGGTATTTAAGGTGTATGTGCTTTGAATTTTGAATAAGGAAAGTATGATTTTATATGATAAGAAGTTTCTTATGATAAATTTCATTATGACTTAAGAAAGTTTTAAAGGAAAAGGAATTTATGAGAAATTTCCTATATTAAGTAATTATGTTTAAGTATGAAGTTTTCATGAGTCACTTAAGTTCAAAATTAAGCTTACATGTATGATTTCATATGATAAGAAATTTTCTATGTTAAGAAATTTTCATGAGTTACTTATGTTCTAAAGTAAGCTTACATTATGAATTTAAGAAGACTAAAGAATAAGATAAGTTTTATGAGAAGTATTATGAATTAAGAATTAAAATAAGGATTTTGGGCTCTAATATACTTGGCGTGAATTTGATGCGAGATTTGATTTTATTATGTATGATGAGCATGCTCAGCATTTGATGCCATTATGATAAGAATCTATGATCATATGCTAGGTTTATCAGCCCTTATAAATAGGCGGACACGCTTATTTGTGTGATGGGGGTAGTGCTTTCATAGGCTACGATTGTGTGATGGGGGTGGCGCTTTCATAGGCCACGATCAAATCTGCTTATATTCTCTTTCTTCTAAGTGTATGCGAGCCTCTTGGAAAAATATTTGTAAGGCAATTAAACGAATGAGATCATATTATTTTAGTAAACCTTACTTTGGAAATTAATGATTATGTTATCAAATGAATTTTCAAAGCATGATATTCTGGTACATGGTTTAAAAATAAATAGTATATGTATTGGTATAATAAATGTGCAGGTAATGAATTTAAGAGTTGAAAGAATTAAATTCTTTATGTTATTAATTACTAGTTTATTTGATATTTCTTTTGCTATAAATGTAAATGTATGTTGAAATTTAATGATTTTATGTAATTTGTGTTTTAAGTAAGTTGTCATCGCAACTTTAGTAAGTATGTGAATTATGAGCACAACTGAGTTTTATACTCAGCGCGTTGATTTTTATCACGCGCAGGTTAAAGACTGTGGTTGCTGCTTGAAGACTAGAAGAGTAGCATCAGAGCAGAAGTGACTATTGTGGTAGTAGTTGTGAATAATCAAATTTTGAGGTTCATAAAAGCCTGTTTTCCCGAACTGCGAATAATAAATTTTGCTACAGTAAATTTGACTTTGCTATAGTGCCTATTTTCTGGACTACGGACAGTCCGACCGGACCGAAGGCCATTTTGGAAGTTCACCGAAAGTATGCCAATATGGTACTTAAAACGTCCGGAATGTCGCGAGGATCGCGGAACAGGTCCCGGAATATTGTTCGGAGATCCGAAACTCCTGAAAACTCTTTTGAAGTGAAAGGCCCAAGGGGCCGCCGCCGAGCACGGCTGCTCCGGCCGCCGGACATGGTGGCACCTGCCACTGGCCAGCGGCGGCAGCAGCTGCCGGCCTCCGGCGGCACCGGCCGCCGGCCTCCGGCGGCCCCTGCCGCCCACCGAGGCGGCAGCAGCCGCCGGCGCCGGCAGCAGCTGCCGCCCTAGGCCCGTTTTTGGCCTATAAATGGCCACTTACCTCTTCATTTTTTGCCACTCCTGTCTGTGTTGACGGACGATCTTTCTCCCTCACGCTTTTGCGATTCTTTTACCGCTTTTTGCATTTTTAATTCAGTCTTTTTTTTTTTATGTGTTGTGATACTTGGCCACTAAAATTAAACAAATTCTAATTAATTAATTAATATTCCCCAAACGAGGAGCTAAATCTGGAGCTAAAAAGCGGTCGCCAATTAAATCAGGCACTAACGAAACTCTGCCTATTTAATTTTAGCATTTCATGCATATTCTTCTTCTACTCCAATTCTGAATTAAAGTTGTTGCATAAATGCATTCACGTCATCAATTCGGCAAATAAACTGCCTCGATTAAAACATGATTAAGCTTAAACGCCCGATTAATTAATAATCGTGGCATTAAAGCCTAAATCCGACAATATTGGCTAAAGTGCCTAGTTAATTAATAACTATGGTATGATTGCCTTATTTTCGAACACTTCACCTAAAAGTCCAATTAATCAATAATTGTGACTAATGGCCTCGTTCAAATCACGTTTTTTTTTTTGGCAATAAAATTGCCTACATCTAATTAATTATTCTGGCGACAAATTGCCTACGGTCTAATCGATTTTTAGCAAACAAATTGCTTTTAAATGAGATTAACCATTTTTAACGACAAATCGCCTTAAAATCGAACAATTTCGGCAAAATGCCTTAAAATCAAACATTTTCGGCTCAAAGCCTTAAAATCAACCATTTTCGGCTCAAAGCCTTAAAATCAACCATTTTCGGCTCAAAACCTTACAATCGAACAATTTCGGCAAAATTTCTTAAAATTAACCATTTTCGGCAAAATGCCTTAAAATCAACCATTTTCGGCTCAAAGCCTTAAAATCGACCATTTTTGGCAAAATGCCTTAAAATGAACCATTTTTGGCTAAAAGCCTTAAAATCAATCATTTTGGCGACAAATCGCCCGACAAAATCAATTTCGGCAATAATAAGCCCGAACATCAATTTTGGCAATAATAAGCCCAAATATCAACTTTGGCGACAAATCGCCCGACAACCATTTTTGGCACAAATGCCTTAAAACCAACATTTTTGGCGACGAACGCCTAATCGAATCAATCGATCCTTTGGCAAAATGCCTAAACAAACATGCACAAAGCATACACACACTCATGCATTAAGCATACACCTTCAAAGCCCTTCAAAGAAGGCCTATCGAACTACGTTGACTTTGATCTTCCATTCAAACGGAAGTACGTAGGCACGTTAGGGATTTAACCCCTAGCGGCAAGTCGAAATCACTTAAACATTTCATTTGGTCCAATTACATTATTTACCTTGCAAAGCATTCATCCATAGGTTAGTTGATCAGCATGACATGGTCTCGGGATCCAACTCGGGTTCGTAGATTGTGCCTTAAACATTGGGATAATTAATCTAATGATTAGGTTAATTAAAATTGGAGTCAACTTAGGGTTTTTTCCTAGTTTACCCTAAAATAATTAAACAAGGTGGCGACTCATACATTTACGTGCATTTTTGCCCTTAGTCATGTGCATCACATGCCTATGATATTTGGGGTAGGGGTTCACAGTTTGGCGACTCTGCTGGGGAGTTATGTAATCATTTTACATAAAGTGGACTACAATTGCTACATCAACTAACCTGCCCTTCTTTAGGGTATTATTTTGTTGTGCCTTGTTTTGCAGGGTATCCTACCACGAATCGAGTGTTCTTTCTTTAAGAATACTTGATAAGGAAATTTGGACTTAATCGTAAAATGTGATTAAAACATTAAAACTTGTTGATTTATTTGCACGATTGAGAATCTTTTTCTCCATTGCATAAAAAAATGAATTTCAAATGAATTTCTTCTCCTTCTGTTCAAACTTCTGAGTCTGGATAGCAAGTAACGCTAATCGGCAGGTCTCCTTGATTATGTCGATGGACAGCCAAAGCGTCCTCCCTATTACCGCAAACCATCCCTAATCCTTTTGGGGGTGGCCCATGAGTATGCGTACCGTTGGACCCACGCGAAACTCCTTGTTTCACATGTGGTTAGGTATATCCATGCTCAAGGTTCAAGGGTCCCTTTATAAGCCAATTCTCTATTTGTGTCATAACCTATAGTACCTATCCTTTAGGGCTGTATGCACCCAATGATGCTGAATCATTCCATTAAAATGAATTATGTTGTGATGTTGTGCTCATTCACGCATTCACCCCATACTTCACAAAAAAAAAAAGGGGTCTGGGAAATGATAAAAAAGAGAATCTTAAAAAAAAAAATTCTATTTCAAAGTCGGAAAATCACATTTTGGTCCCTGAGACCTGAAAACTTACATTTTTGGTCCCTGAGACCTGAAAAATTACCTTTTGGTCCCTGAGACCTGAAAATTACATTTTAGTCCAAAAATTCCCAATTTGGCCACAAAGGCCCAAAAATTCCCAATTTGGCCACAAAGGCCCAAAGATTCCCAATTTGGCCACAAAGGCCCAAAGATTCCCATTTTGGCCACAAAGGCCCAAAGATTCCCAATTTGGCCCCAAAGGCCCAAAGATTCCCAATTTGGCCACAAAGGCCCAAGCATTCCCAATTTGGCCACAAAGGCCCAAGAATTCCCAATTTGGCCACAAAGGCCCAAGAATTCACATCTTGGCCCCAAAGGCCCAAAAGTTCACATCTTGGCCCCAAAGGCCCAAAAATTTCCAATTTGGCCCCAAAGGCCCAAAAGTTCCCAATTTGGCCACAAAGGCCCAAGAATTCCCAATTTGGCCCCAAAGGCCCAAGAAAATTCACATCTTGGCCCCTAAAGCCCTAAAATTCCCATCTTGGCCCCTAAGGCCCAAAAATTCACATCTTAGCCCCAAAGGCCCAAAAGTTCACATCTTGGCCCCAAAGGCCTAAAAATTCCCAATTGGGCCCCAAAGGCCCAAAGATTCCCAATTTGGCCACAAAGGCCCAAGAATTTCCAATTTGGCCCCAAAGGCTCAAAAACTCACATGTTGGCCTCAAAGGCCCAAAAATTCACATGTTGGCCTCAAAGGCCCAAAAATTCACATTTTGGCCCCTAAGGCCCAAAAAACAATTCTTTGAGAACTTAGAGCCTTTCGAAAAGTCGAGGTGTCCAGCCCTAAGCACTCTACCTTACATATCACATCCCATTGGGTCTTATCCTAGGTGTCCTAGCATACCAACACTACCCTACCTCACACTATCTCACATACCCTATGAAAACACCTTATATAGGATAGTCTAATCATTTTGACTATGTCCTTTTACAGGTACCCCTCCAAAGACCACCTGTACCTGAAACACCAACTGAGCTCTCACCCACAAGTCCAACGACCCCGATTGCACCAATGGCATCAATCTCTGACATCCAAAATCTCATAGAACAACTAGAGGTCAGAATGGAGGCTAGAATGAATAAGGCATTAGCTGCCCAGAGGACTGCACTAATAGTTGAACTAGGTAGTGGTAATGGAAATGGGGCTTCAGCTGGGGGAAGTGGACCTGCTACCTCCAATCAAGGACCTGGTGCTGAACCGACAAACCCTACCCTTAACCTGGATGACATGCCCTCCAGAACTGCTTCTGAGCTAGAAGCTCAGAAAATGAGAGAGAAACTAGAACTCCTGGAAAGGTCTATTACTGCCCTCAAGACACACAAGGAAGTGGTAGACATGGACTCCTTGTCCTTGTTCCCCGAAGCAAGACTGCCCACGAAGTTCAAAATGCCCAACATGGACAAGTTTGATGGAACCACTTGTCCCAAAACGCACCTGAAAATGTATGTGGGTGCCCTCAACCCGTTTGGCCTGAACAGCGAGCTCCTTGCTCAGTTGTTTCAGCAATCTTTGACTAGTGTTGCATTAAGATGGTTTGTAAGCTTGGATCGTTCCAAAATGAAGAATTGGGAGGACATATGCAATACTTTCAACACGCAGTACCATTATAATATTGAAATGGATGTTACCCGGAGGGAACTGGAAACCACTAAACAAAAGAACAATGAGCCCTTCTCCTCATTCCTTTCGAGGTGGGGGGCCAAAGCTGCTCAAATGATCAACCGACCCTCGGAACAGGAACAAGTTGACATAATAATCAAGAATTTACTACCTGTCTACCAGTCACAGCTTCAAACACAGTACTTGCCTACGTTCCAATCGCTCATCGCAACTACAACTAAGGTGGAAGACTTAATCCAGTTGGGTCAACTCAAAGAAGACTCATACAAGAAGCAGAATCATGCTGGGTCCAGTGAGACAAATGAAATAGCCAGTATAATCCCCACGAATCCTTTACGTGTTGGGAATTTGGGAAACAATCAGCCAAGGAGGCAATATACCAATCTCGGCATGCCAATCCTTTTGGTGTTCCGAGAAGCAGTGAAAGCAAATTTACTGAAGCCCTTAGAAGCAAGGCCATTACCAAACCCCCTGCCCCAGAATTTCAAAGCCAATAAATACTGTGAGTACCATCAAGGACATGAGCATAAGACCGAATCATGCTGGACTTTGAAAAACCGTCTACAAGACCTGGTTGACAATGGGTCTATCATCCCCAAGAGCAAGCTGAACATCAACCAATCCCTTGCCTAACCATGGGATTAATGCAAAAAAAAATTTTTACTGAAAAAGAATCGTTCGATCCTTTCGAACTTTTCTTAGAAATGAATGAAGTTTGTGTCTGAGAAGGTTGAGATCAAACCTCCAAAAGAACAAAGGAATTGTTCAAGACCAACAACAACCTGTCTGATCGATTTAAGCATCGAGAAGAACAAAGTCACTACAGTCAATCCAATCCTAGTCCATCACAGTCCACCTAGAGTCTATCTTTTAGGGTCTAGTTTTTTTTTTCTTTTCATTTTCATTCCCATTCAAGTTTTCATTCAATTCAAATTTGTAAATCTAAGTGTCTTTTGTACACAAATTTTGTCTTATCAATAAAAAGGGATCAGTTTACGTTCCAATCATATTTATACTCTTTCCCTATCCTTTCCTGTGAAAGCAAAAAAAAAAAAAATCGAAAAAAAATAATAAAAAATTAAAAAAAATGATGATAAAAAAAGATAATAAAAATTGGCAAAGAAAAATGCATTCATTTGCTCTGCATCAATCAAAGCTGGGGGCATCCTAAGAAGCACCATCAAAGGGGAAGTTTTAAAGGGTAATCATGGAAAGGATCCAGCAAAGGGTACGCAAGACTTCAAACAGTATCGAGGCAAAGCCGATTGAAGGGGTTAGGGCCAGAATGGTTTCCCCGAAAACCCAGGAATGGAAGATGCTCCGACAGAGAGGTGTCTGAATTTTGAGCTTAAAAGCGACAGAATAAAGAAGTTATGTTTGGAATTGGGTTGCGTCTGCACGAAGTCGCAATGCTATCCATACACTACTCAAGTCATCTCAAAATCAAGTTGCCTCGAAATTCCTTATGGAGAGGCTGCTTCTAAGCAAGCAAAAGGAAAAACGGGACAAAAGGAACCCCTGGTCAAAAGGAAGCAAACAAAGCAAAAGAAAAATGGGTCAAAAGGAACTTCTGCACAAAAGAAAGAAATCAAGGACAAAGCTACAGGAAATCCAGTTGTCAAAAACGGGTGTCAACTGCAAGCTCTCTGTTAAATTCAAGCCCATCAAGGGTAGATGACAAATCATTTTAGCCATAAGGACAAAGACCAAGCGGCTGCTCACATTCTGAAAAAGCAAGTTAAAAGAAGCAGTCATTTCCACAAATTGGATGACAACAAACACCTTGAAAATCAAGCGCCAGGCATGGCACAAGTACAAGTGTCCTTATAAACAAGGATCATTTCTCAAAACAAGGAAAAGGAAGAGTCTCCTCAAAATTCCTTATGGAGAGGAGAACCATTGAGGAAATAAGTTTCAAATTCGGAGGAAGATAAAGTTCAAGAAAATGGATCAAATTAACCTCAAGAATTCAAACATGGCGAAGCCACAAACTCAAAGCATAAAAGCTTCTTCAACACTCAAGCCACTCAAGTTACCACCACAATGTGGGTATTCAAAACTCTTTGTGATGAATACAAATCATATTTAGTCAACCAGTGGTAAAACCACTACAACAACAAAGTCAGATTTGCCTAGGGTCATCACTATCATACGAGCTCGAGTCAATAAGTTGATTCAACATCATCAAGTCGAGAATGAATCCCGTAAAGACATCAAGTCGGGAAGGAATCCCGCAAAGACATCAAGCCGGGAAGGAATCCCGCGACGAAATCAAGCCAGAAATGAATTCTGCATCAACATCAAGTCGGGAATGAATCTCGTAAAGACATCAAGCCGGGAAGGAATCCCGCGAAGAAATCAAGCCAGAAATGAATTATGCATCAACATCAAGTTGGGAAGGAATCCTGTAAAGACATCCAGTCGAGAAGGAATCCCGCAAAGACATCAAGCCGGGAAGAAATCCCGCGAAGAAATCGAGTCAGAAATGAATTCTGCATCAACATCAAGTCGGGAAGGAATCCCGCGAAGAAATCAAGCCAGAAATGAATTCTGCATCAACATCAAGTCGGGAATGAATCTCGTAAAGACATCAAGCCGGGAAGGAATCCCGCGACAAAATCAAGCCAGAAATGAATTCTGCATCAACATCAAGTCGGGAATGAATCTCGTAAAGACATCAAGCCGGGAAGGAATCCCGCGAAGAAATCAAGCCAGAAATGAATTCTGCATCAACATCAAGTTGGGAAGGAATCCTGTAAAGACATCCAGTCGAGAAGGAATCCCGCAAAGACATCAAGCCAGGAAGAAATCCCGCGAAGAAATCGAGTCAGAAATGAATTCTGCATCAACATCAAGTCGGGAAGGAATCCCGCGAAGAAATCAAGTCAGAAATGAATTCTGCATCAACATCAATTCGGGAAGGAATCCTGCAAAGACATCCAGTAGGGAAGGAATCCCGCAAAGACCTCAAGTCGGGAAGGAATCCCGAAGAAATCAAATCGGAAATGAATTCCACAATCAGCATTAAGGCAGAATTGAATTTTGCCCCAACAACAAGTCGAAAATAAATTCCGCACCAAGACGGAAAGGAATTCCGCACTAACATCAAGTCGGAGATGAATTGCACCAGCCGAGCATGAAGTTCGCATCCCAGAAGGAACTATGAAAGACCTGATTCTCCCCATCCCCTGAAGAGTTCTTGGAGATACGTAGGCAGCCGCAAAGGCACGGTCACAAACATAAGTTTGCATCATAAAAAGCATTTTCTCTTTGCCAATATAAAAAAATAAAAAAAATATATAAAAAAGAGAAGAAAAGAAAAATAAAAGCTGGAGTTGGAAACCCGAAAGGATGGTTTCAGGCAAGAATTGAGCCCGCTAGGCTGAAAACTCGAAAGGGCGGTCTAGGCAAAAGTTAGGGCAAAGAGCCTGCTAGAGTCGAAAACCCGAAAGGGCGGCCACTAGGCAAAGGTCTCCTTGGGAGTATATAAATCATTTTTTTCAGGAATCACTGATTTCCTTCGAGTCAAAATTCACTACAAGAAAAATTTGAGTCTCTAAATCGAGTCTCCAATGAGTCTCTAAAATCAAGTCCCCATCACCAGTGGTCATTCCATAACGAGTCACAAAAATCGAGTCATTCTCAAAAGTTCGTTTGAAAGCGTCACTCTTTGAGTCATCCCTCGAAAAAAAAAAAAAAAAAAAAAAGAGAGAGAGGAAAATGTCAATTCAATCCCTGGGGTTTCCAAAACAACCCTAAAAAATGTCAAACACAATTGTTGAGAGGTAATCCTTTAATACCTCGTCTCCACTCGGACCATCGTTTCTCCGATCCTTTCAGACGAGCGATGTCATCCACATTGTCCGTTTCCTCGAGTCATATAAGTGGCTTTGTTCTCTTTGATTCCTCAATCGATTGGACAAGTACAACACCAATGTTTTGAAGTATTCCATGGTCAGCACCATTCTAGGGGCAAGAAGTGATAAGAACCTTCACCATTCTCCCATCACAGAAGTAATCACGGAATTTTTAGTCTTTCATTAAGAAGGGCATCAATTCTCTCAAGCAGGGGGCAAAATCCTCCAAATCGGATTCAAGGGCAAGTGTTATGAAAAAAAAAAAAAAACATACACAACCCAGGGTGAAACCCAACCATCGTCAATCTATTTTACACAAACCCAGGGTAGAACCCGGTTAATGGTTAACCTTTTTCTACATAAAACCTAGGGTGAAACTCTAACCAATAACCAACCGTTTTTCATCCAAAACCAAGCCATTTGATCATTTTGACTTTAGGTGGACCCTTGGTTCTCAAAGAAAAAAATAAAATAAAACAAATCTCTTTTCAAGCCCTCATCAGGAGGCAAAACATCTTTTCAAGCCCTCATCAAGAGGCAAAACATCCTTTCAAGCCCTCATTAAGAGGCAAAACATCTTTTCAAGCCCCCATTAAGAGGCAAAATATCTTTTTCAAGCCCTCATTAAGAGGCAAAACATCTTTTCAAGTCCTCTAAGAGGCAAAATCTCTTTTCAAGCCCTCATCAAGAGGCAAAACATCCTTTCAAGTCCTCTAAGAGGCAAAATCTCTTTTCAAGCCCTCATTAAGAGGCAAAACATCTTTTCAAGTCCTCATTAAGAGGCAAAACATCTTTTCAAGCCCCCATTAAGAGGCAAAATCTCTTTTCAAGCCCTCATTAAGAGGCAAAAACATCTTTAAATTGCAAACATAAATCCATGCATTTGCCTCTTAAATCATTCAAAAAAAAAAAAAAAAAAAACCAACGGCGGGGTTTCCTCCTCTGCCCATCCTCAAAATTTGCTCCTTCAGACAGCCACTGGCTCTCATAAATCATTTTTTATGATAGCCAGTGGGGGGCAACTGTGAATACTCAAATTTTGAGGTTCAAAAAGCCGGTTTTCCCGGACTGCGAATAATAAAATTTGCTATAGTAAATTTGACTTTGCTACAGTGCCTGTTTTTCTGGACTACGGATAGTCCGACCGGACCGAAGGCCATTTTGGAAGTTCACCGAAAGTATGCCAATATGGTACTTAAAACGTCCGGAATGTCGCGAGGATCGCATAACAGGTCCCAGAATATTTTTCGGAGATCCGAAACTCCTGAAAACTCTTCTGAAGTGAAAGGCCCAAGGGGCCGCCACCGAGCACGGCGGCCGGCCTCCGGCCATCGGCGGCCCCTGCCGCCCGCCGAGGCGGCAGCAGTTGCCGCCCTAGGCCCGTTTTTGGCCTATAAATGGCCACTTATCTCTTCATTTTTGGCCACTCCTGTCTGTGTTGACGGACGATCTTTCTCCCTCACGCTTTTGCGATTCTTTTACCGCTTTTTGCATTTTTAATTCAGTCTTTTTTTTTTTATGTGTTGTGATACTTGGCCACTAAAATTAAACAAATTCTAATTAATTAATTAATATTCCCCAAACGAGGAGCTAAATCTGGAGCTAAAAAGCGGTCGCCAATTAAATCAGGCACTAACGAAACTCTGCCTATTTAATTTTAGCATTTCATGCATATTCTTCTTCTACTCCAATTCTGAATTAAAGTTGTTGCATAAATGCATTCACGTCATCAATTCGGCAAATAAACTGCCTCGATTAAAACATGATTAAGCTTAAACGCCCGATTAATTAATAATCGTGGCATTAAAGCCTAAATCCGACAATATTGGCTAAAGTGCCTAGTTAATTAATAACTATGGTATGATTGCCTTATTTTCGAACACTTCACCTAAAAGTCCAATTAATCAATAATTGTGACTAATGGCCTCGTTCAAATCACGTTTTTTTTTTTGGCAATAAAATTGCCTACATCTAATTAATTATTCTGGCGACAAATTGCCTACGGTCTAATCGATTTTTAGCAAACAAATTGCTTTTAAATGAGATTAACCATTTTTAACGACAAATCGCCTTAAAATCGAACAATTTCGGCAAAATGCCTTAAAATCAAACATTTTCGGCTCAAAGCCTTAAAATCAACCATTTTCGGCTCAAAGCCTTAAAATCAACCATTTTCGGCTCAAGACCTTAAAATCGAACAATTTCGGCAAAATGTCTTAAAATCAACCATTTTCGGCAAAATGCCTTAAAATCAACCATTTTCAGCTCAAAGCCTTAAAATCGACCATTTTTGGCAAAATGCCTTAAAATGAACCATTTTTGGCTAAAAGCCTTAAAATCAATCATTTTGGCGACAAATCGCCCGACAAAATCAATTTTGGCAATAATAAGCCCGAACATCAATTTTGGCAATAATAAGCCCAAATATCAACTTTGGCGACAAATCGCCTGACAACCATTTTTGGCACAAATGCCTTAAAACCAACATTTTTGGCGACGAACGCCTAATCGAATCAATCGATCCTTTGGCAAAATGCCTAAACAAACATGCATAAAGCATACACACACTCATGCATTAAGCATACACCTTCAAAGCCCTTCAAAGAAGGCCTATCGAACTACGTTGACTTTGATCATCCATTCAAACAGAAGTACGTAGGCACGTTAGGGATTTAACCCCGAGCGGCAAGTCAAAATCACTTAAACATTTCATATGGTCCAATTACATTATTTACCTTGCAAAGCATTCATCCATAGGTTAGTTGATCAGCATGACATGGTCTCGGGATCCAACTCGGGTTCGTAGATTGTGCCTTAAACATTGGGATAATTAATCTAATGATTAGGTTAATTAAAATTGGAGTCAACTTAGGGTTTTTTCCTAGTTTACCCTAAAATAATTAAACAAGGTGGCGACTCATACATTTACGTGCATTTTTGCCCTTAGTCATGTGCATCACATGCCTATGATATTTGGGGTAGGGGTTCACAGTAGTAGATTGGGATTTACGTAATTAAGAATTATGGCAAGTATAAGTATTATATTTTCGGAGATTGTGTTATTTGAATTATAACTTAAGCATGTAATTAGCAATTATGTTGGTGTATATATTCGGAGATAAGCATAAGATTCATTAAATGATTGAATATAAAATATTTCAAGAGAGTTGGTATGCTTAGTTTATTAAGACTTAATATATATACTGAATGCAATTAATTGATGAATATTAAAATGCTATCGAGGATTTATATAGTTATGAAAATATAGAAGTGTTGTTGTGTTATGATGATTATTTGTAGATGTTGGGAGTTTGGAGTTTAATTGGAAGTGTTTTGTATTCACATGTTTAGCGAGCTCAGTTTTTAAAGGGAAATTCTTACAGTATTTCTATAGGATGTTTCCCAATCTATTTTTCAAAAAATAAAAAAAGAGATGAAAACGAAATGAAATGATTATCTATTGAAAAAAAAACATATTACTCGCTAAACTTGTGAATACTCAATTACTTCTAATTCATAATCTAATTTTATGATTTGTATGTTAAGTTAAGACGGTGTCTCCGGCATCGAATGTGGCATCCTTCATCGGGTCTCACGGGACTGGGCGGAGGGTGTTACAGTAGGGACCATTGCATTCATAGTTATCTATATCACTTGAACTATCTTCTGAATAACTAGATTCTATTTATATAAATTTTTAGGGTTATTACTTATTTCTAAATCTGTATCTGTATCGATGAGAAGCAAACTCATCATTTGTTGTTTTAACTTATTATATGATATATCTAAGTAATTTCTTTTTTCTCTCATCTTGCACTGCGATTTATAGTGTCCTTTTTTCACACTTGTAACATACTATTTGTCTTTTACTGTTTCTTTTAACTGTATTCCTTTTAACATTCTGAGGAGGTTTACTATCCTTAAAAGTCTTATCTCGAAAATTTTTAGCTCTTCTGTAAGGATTTTTCTTATGTTTTTTCTTATTTTTAGCAGAAGGAGGATTTAACCTTTCATATCCATACTAACTACAAAAACTTCCTAATTCTTTTCTACTCTGATAGAACTCTGTCTTTTTTGCTTTTAATTTAAGGTTTGTACATAAAGCTAAACCTTCATTTAACATGATTATAATTTCTCCATATGTGAGGGTATCATAAGGATGAATCCACCATATATCTCTCATATTTGATAGCGTACCTTTCCAGCAAATAACTTAGGTAATCCACCAATAAATCTTTCTTTCCAAAAGGTATGACTACAATCTTGCCTAGAAATAATTTTTTAAGAAATACATCCTTACACTGTAAAAAATCTTGTAACTTTGGACAAGTCAAATTAGTTATTAACTAAGAGGCCCTAGCTTGATATTCGCCTGCTTCACCTAAAAAAGTTTTAGTAATTGCAAATATTAATGTATTACTTGCATCTTGTACAATTGTATGTATTTGTTGTTGACCTTCTTGTTTAACTATAGTTTTAGTAGCATTTAGTATTTTCTGTCTTTCTTCAAGTGAAAGATAATTATCCTACCATCCTTTTAATTGACCAGTAAATCTTGAAACTAATATATGAGCTACAGCTGGGTCAGTGTTACCTTTAGATTTATGGGCTGATGAGGCCATAATCATTTCTTGTAGCATATTTATTATTTGAGATTCTGATAATCCATCTATATTTCATTCATTAATTGATTTGTCATAGTATCTAGCCTAGGGTAAAAATTTTTAGTTTTTGGTAATGGTACATTATGAATCTTTTGAACAATAAAATTTTCACTAAATTGTTCATCTAATTGACTAATGTCCGTATATGATTCTTCTTCCTCAAATTGTTTGTCTCTACTTAATACCTTAATACTAAAAGAAGAGGAAATATTCAAATAATTTAACCTATTTTGTATCTTCTCTAACATATCTTCTGTTTTATCTACCTTAACTATTTGTAACGCAGGTATTTCATGAAGCTTAAATATTGGAACTTCTGGTTTAATAATTGGCAATGGTCTTTGTATAGGAGAAGTATATGATACTAGAGATTGAATTTCTAATCTATTTAATTGTAACGCTATAGTGTTGAGCATTTGATTTGTGTAATTATTTTGAAATTGAACATTTTAATATCTTTTATTGTAGGATTTTTCTTATCATCATCTACCGTATTTATTATCTTAAAAGGAGAACCTATAACTATCTGATGTTGATAACCAAATTTAATTTCTTCTCGAGGAGGATGAACGGAAGTAACAACATCATTAGATGTAGTTATCCATTACTTATTTACCTTTTGATTAACCAAGACTTCTTGAAAAGGGTATTCTATGTTATTCTCAATATAATAAATAGAAAATCACTGAAAGAAAGGAATATTAACTTTATACTGATTCATATAGCTATAATATAATTCTCTAATTTGAGCTCTTTTTTCTTTTGAATAATTTTCAAAGAACCAACAACACTTATGTAGATTATATTCACTAGTCATTTCTTTTCTAAGAAATTCTTTATTAATTCAAAATTCAAGTTTCACGAATAACATTTAGTTGAGATATGTGTTCCATAGCAGATCTTGTGGTAGATAAAGATCCGGGATGAGAGGAGGGTAAAGAGTTAATTGGTTGTTCTGCTTCATGATCTATGGGTCTAGGTATAGATCTATTAAATGTTAGATTATTTTAATAATCTATGTGGCCCATGTAATTAAAGGGCTGGTTCTAATTAAGGTGGCCCAAAATGATGGTTATTGGACTTAATGGAATGATGACCAGTTAGGGTTTTAATACCCTTCCTCTACCTTATAAAATAGATCAAGGAAATCAACAGCGTAGGTTAACAGAGAGTGACGGCTACCTCAAACGCAAAGCGGTGATAGGTTGTTTGAGAGAATGTGAAAAGATAACTCCCGTTGCTATTGATAATTCTCTGACATTAAGAGAGAACTTACGGACAGAAGGCCAGAGTGAAGAAACACAGATCTACTGTTACGGTGAGAATCAAATTGCTGCAACAAGGTAATCAATAGCTATGGATCAAGGTACGCTTCTGTTTATTCTGTAATCTTGTTAAGCAAATTCTATGAACAATAAAATCTACGCTATATTAAAGTATATAATATTAAAACCTACACTTTGTAATTGAATATTTGGCATTCCAGTAGATGTAGATAACCTAGTATTCTCGTAGATAAATACCTGTCTAGTGGGATTTTCTAAAAGAAGGAATTGAACATGAATACTTCCATCGGTATCTTCTACAATACTAGAGGAAGTAGAAATATTTTCAACGGATATTGGATGATTAATTTCTTGGAGATCCCATGAATTTTCTTGGGTTAATTCATGCCCACTTTAGCCTTTTAAGGGTATGTACTTTTGTATGTTAGGTATTAGCTTCAAAAATAATTATTTCATTTCTAGTTGAAATGTGTCTAGATCTAGGATCTAGGGTAGTTGTCATAATGTTGTAGTAAATTCTATAAATGACTATTATAGACCTAGTATTATCTGAAAAATTCATATTTTTAGATTTAATTGTTAAGGTTAAAGCATCTAGAATATTTGGACCATAAAGAGACAAAGAAAAATTTGGATAATAATTAAAATAGATAGGACCATTAGCTAAATTTGATTCAATCATAGCTAAAAGAGAATTCAAAAAATTCAACATGTCTTGCATTTTGCAAACATGCAAAAATAGGAATATCTAAATCAACTCGAAATAAAGGTTTATTGTAACTTGAACCATACCTATATGCAAAAATTTATATTTTTCTTTATACTTCAAAATAGCTTGTGGAGAAAATAATTGAATATTTTCATGCATATGACTTAGTGGAACATATTGTTTGATTTGTTTAATTGAATAATCAAAAAGAAAATCAAAAGAACCAATTTTGTAAATAGTGCTAACATCATGTTTTGGGATAGACCAATTATGTAGCTGATTTTCCACATGAGCGATATTCATATCTTGGGTATTCAGATCACTAAGGCTACGATTAGAGTCATTAATATTCAAAGACTTATTATTAGAAAGAAGATTTAGTAATCTACTCATTTTGCCAATTAATAATTGTAATTAGAGACTATTGATTACTGGAACCATCTCTGCGAGACCACCTATCACACGGCTGACCAACGCTTACACCGGCTGACCAACAATAATCCAATAGCTTCGTAATCACAATTAGTAATAGCTTAGCTCGTAGATTTTAATATCTTATTCTTAATAATTAATCCTTAAGTAATTAATAACCTTACCTCTACAACCTATAAAGATTAGGCTCTGATACCAAAAGGGAGCTGACTGGAAGTGTGGGGAGACTGAGGAAGGGATGTATGTTTAGTTTTAATTGTAGAGTAATAGTAATTGTTAAACAATTATAGTTATTAGGTAATTCTAAACTACTTAAGCATTCAATTGAGTCTAATTAATTAATTCTATGCTAATTAATTAATCCTATGCAATTATATATATAATTAGTCCTATGCAATTAATTAAAATTAGCTATGTACTTAATCAATTAATTCTAGCCTAATTAATTAATTCTATGTGATCATGCAATTTATTTAATTTAATTCTAAACTAAAATAAATCATGCATTTAAATCGAAGCTAATTAAACATTAAATTAAATTAATTCTAATTAGGCATTAAATTAAATTGAACTAAACTAATCATTTAATTAAACTAAACTATGAATTAAATTACATTAAATTAAACTAAGGATTTAATTAAACTAACCTAATTAAATATTAAATCTAACCTAATTAAATTAAAGCATTAAAATTAAAAGGGATATGGGGCCTACCTCTTGTATCATGCTTTAATGGTGTCTCAGAAGCGGCACGCATTCAAAATCTTCAATTTGAGGAACCCTTGATGGACTCTAAAAAAATGGGTATGAAAACCCTTAAACTATTGTGGTTTTTCACTTAAGTGAAAACCCACACTCAGCTAAAAGACTTGTAGGAGTAAAGGCCTTTAAATAGATTGGTTATATAGTTTTTGTTCGAACCATTTTATATATTTCATTCGTATTTCTTGTTAGCTTTTTTAAGATATAATATTTCTAATAAAATATATATAATTGAATTTTAAAGAATGCAACAATTAATATTTGTAGATAAAAAATAAAAATAGTAGGCAACTAAATTTATTATTAGGAACCTCATTTAAAATTTATTAGAATATATATATATATATATATATATATATATATATATATATATATATATATATATATATATATATATTCACGAGTTTATATAACAAGTACAAATAATATACAATGCACGTTAAAAAAAATTGGTTTAAGGTATATTTTTCATATGTTAAACCATATGGCGACCATAGGCTTAAAAGAAATAAATAAAGGGAACGATATTTTTGTCATTGTAAAAAGTGATCAATTGCCTAGTCTTCATTTTCTCCCTAGCAAAACTATAACCTTAGCTGCCATTCTCAAAATCCTAGTAAAACCAATCAACGGATCCTACATGTTCTGGACGAAATTAATGGATCCTGTTGTATTTCTCCTAGAAGAGATGATAATATCACATCATCTTTCTTCTTCCTCCTCGTAAAGAAGTGAAAATAAGTCTTTTTTTTTCATGGGAATGAAACCATCTTTCCCGATCATTTTCTATAGTTGAAATAGATGATGTTTTATTTGATATCCATAAAGACTAAGATTGAGAGGTTTATACGTTATTTGGATTGGTGTTAAGCTAAGTTTATTAGGAGAGACTCTAAAAATCATCTTAAGTTGTTCTTCCACAGTATGAATAACAATCCTAAAATTTCTTAGTTCTTAGCAATTACTTTTAGGGAGAGTTTGCACAAATTGAATATTTTAATAATCTATGATATTATAAGAAGACATAGTTTGTTTAAGAAATTGTAGTACATTAAAAATTGTTTGAAAGACAAAAATAGTCTATGAACCTCATTTCATTTTGAAGACTATGCCTAGTTTAAACATCAAATCCTTAACATTCCTTAAATTTGAAGATATTTTATTAGCCAAATTTTTTCTAAAATCAGATAGATTTCTCTAATTAAGTTAAATACAACCAAACATTCTTTTAAATTTCATATATTAATAATTGCCCCAAATTGGAAATGGTTACTTTAAATTGATCATTTATTTTAACTTCCTCTTCGGTGAAGCATCGATATCTTCATTCTTCTACTCGTGATGACTTTTTAAGAGATTCTAATTATGGATGGGGATATAATTGAAGAAAAGTAAGTAACTTCAACTATGGACAATCTATTTTCAAGAAAAAACATTTTCCTTATTATATTATCAATATAGCTATTGCAATAACTATTTTCTTTCATGATTTTTTTTTCCTTCTCTTCTTTTCTTCCCTTTATACTTTTTCCTCTTTTTTTTGTAGTCCTTTTTTTACTCATTCTTCTCCTCTTTCTTCTTCTTCACATTCTTTTTTTCTTTTTCTCCTCCAACTTCATTTTTCTTCTTCTCATTTATCTTTTTTATGTCCTTTTTTCCTCCTATTTTCTACTTGTTTTTCTTGTTTCTTCAGTTTTTTTTTGCTTGTTTGTGTTTATATAAGTAAATAGATATTGATGATGTTTTTATTTTACATTTTATCATATTCGCTCATTGTGAATGAATTAATTATTTACGTGATATTCACTTTTTTTTTCTTTTGTCTTATTGTTCTTTTACTCCCTTTCCTGTTGTTTTTTTTTCTACTTCATATTTTTATCTTTTTTTTTCCTTCCCTTCTTTTCCTCCCTTATACTTTTTTCCCTCTTTTTTTTTAGATCTTTTCTCCTCATTTTTCCTCTCTTTCTTTTCTTCCCCTACTTTTTTCTTTTTCTCCTTTGTCTTCTTTCTTCTTCATGTCCTTTTTCTCTCCTCTTTTTTACTTTTCCTTCTCTCTTCATCTTTTTATTGCTTGTTAGTGTTTATATAAATAAATAATCTTTTTATTTTACTTCTTATCATAAATGCTAATTTTGAATGAATTAATTGTGTTTAAGTGCATATTGTTAATAAAGTATCATGAGTGTCACTTCACTTGACTTGTTCGAGTCACATATATCATATCTACGATTTTGAAACTGATGGTAGTAAGTTTTTAGACTCCTACACTGATTCAACATTGTACAATTTAACTTTTAAGGAGATGGAAAAGTTTTAATGAGTGTACTTTATTTTTTTCCTTAATTATCAATTAATTATTAACTAATAATATTAATAATGTAATATTGTTGTGCATTTGATAGGATGATTTGAACATGATGATTCCACTAATTAAACTTTGTGCTGGCAATATATTCTTCAGAATTTTCTATTAAGATTATTATGGCAAGCTTGGTTAGTTGACATTAATGTGGGTCCCGTATATGAATGGCACAACCCAAGAGGGGGTGAATTGGGTTTTCTAAAAATAAAAATTTAACTTTTAAAACAAAACTCAGAATTCTATTTGCAGCGAAAAATTAATGAACCTGTGAAAATAAGTAATTGATTAGAACTACCTCACAATGTTCTATTCAGAGAAAATGGAAAGACTTTGCGAAGTGCTGCTATCAATTAGAACTGCTTCACAATGTCTTATTTTAATATTAAAACTGCTTTATGACGGAAAGCAATTTTGATTAGAAGTTCCTCATAAAGTTCAAAAAATCATAAAAGATTGTGTGAGAGACAGTTATTGAAATCTGAACTGCTTCACAAAGTTTTGATCAAGTTTAGAAAACTGATTAGAAACCCAAATAGTGAAATATACTGAAAATAGAAGAACCATTTAGAACTTGGTATATTCACTGAGCAGAAGTCCAGAGTTCTAATGTTTAGAAAAAATAAAACTTATTTCAGATTAGAACATCAAAACATTAACAACTTAAGTATTTCTAAAATATAAACAGAAATGTGAGTAAAATATTATCAAGCAGAACTTCCGAAAAAAAAAATCAACATAGTGATTTATAGTGGTTCGGCACTAACTCGCCTACATGCACTCCCCAAGGTTCATCTTGAGATCCTCAACTATGTTATCTCTTTTCAAGGGTAAGAGACAAACCAACAGTACAAGGCAATAGATCAACACCTAGATCTACCCTTTGTCTCGCTAGATTTTTCAAAGGTTCTAGTTAACCCCAACCGTTTCTGTTTTTGGCAGAGTACAGAAACTCAGGTCAAGACATTAAAATCTCTCTCACGGAGAAAGTCACTTGATAATCTATTTCACAATAGCTTCTCACCTAAGCTATTTCACAAATGTTTATCAAATAAAAAACATATCTACTAAAGATTACAGAATCTAAATAGACAGACAGAAATGCAAATATAAGCACAGGAAAAATAGTTTTTAAGATTAGAAAAACGTTTTAGAAATCAGAACTGTTTTTCAAAAGAAGTTGTTATAAAATTTCTTTTCTCTTTTAAAGATAAAACAAAACGTATCAAGATGAAAAGAAATAAGGGGGTAGAGAGTAAGTTTTGAGAGATAAAATATTTGATCAATGGACGAATACTCTTAAAATGAAAACTCTTTTCTCCACGTCTTTCAAAAAATGAAACGCCTTTTTATAGAGAGGGCTGTGACTCTCGTTTTTAGAAAGTGAATATCTCTTTTTTAAATCAAAATATTGTCTTTCCTTATTTAGAAGATATGGAAATCTTTATTACCAACAAATTTAAGTCAACATTCTATCTTTTTGGTAAGCAAATAAGAGACAATCTTTCTTTCCTTTAAAACAAAGATTTTTGAAAGTAAATATTTGAAAATTTTTTTCGAAAGATTTATTTACCAAAACGAATTAAAATACAATCTTTCTTCATTTAGGTAAGAAAATAGATCAAGATTTTTGGATCTTAAAAAAATTTGTTTCTGAAAATGAAGTACATAAGATCTTTATTCAAATTATTCTTATTACCAAAATTGCTAGAGACAAAGTCTATTTGATTGAGGTAATTTTGAATATTTCAAATCTTAAAAGAGTTCGAAAAACAATTTAAAGTAAATTTAAGGAATGAAAATATTTATTTTTAAAGAGATATTTTCCAAAAATAATTTTGATGAGAGAAAATTGATTTTTGTGCTTATAATTGGATATTCTCTCTATCCTACAATGAATCCTAAAAGTCTAACCTCTAGGATCTTCAAATGTCTTCAAAATCCTTGAATTTGTAGGATTTGCCTTGTTTATTTATTACTTTCCATATGAAATCTGTATAAAATATTATTAGTGTAATATCCTCAACTTTATAGTTCCTGCTATTCTAGCTTATTCGATGAATTCGGTTATCCGAATGAAAGGAAAACATAGAATAATGGGAAACACTATATATTGAGGATGTGAATATTAATTAAATAGTAATTAATGTGATTACAAATCAATTTGAAAGATTAAAGGAAATCAAAAATGAGTTAAAGAGGAATGACTTCTCGGTAAAGCACGATTTTACCCGGAAAGCCTTAAAAACGGTAATTTCAGTATGACCTTTCTTAAGTGGGGTGTAGAATATTAAATACACTTGGTTGATACCTACTAGGACTAAAGTGAAGTGATTAAAAAGATTAGAGTGCCAAAGGATGAAGGGAAAACAAAAGGAAGGATTATAGTGCAATTTTCATTTAAAGGACATGGAAGGAATTTTTAATAATGTTTAGTATATATTATTATGAAGAGGTGGAGATAACCACGCCATTTTCCACCCATTTTTGCAGCCCAAGTTGGTCAAGAAGAGAGGAGGAGAGTTTTGATTAAAAACCAAGCAAAAAGGAGGTGAAAATCAAGGAATTTTCAAGTAATTCTTAAGAAAAGGTTAGTTATCTTCACTTCCTCCTCCTTTTCTATGGATTAATTTTTGAATTCCATGAACTTTGAAGTGAGGTGCTTGCTTGTTCATTCTGATTTGGTGAAGATGAAGTGATTAGAATTGAGTTTAAGGTGATTTAAGATGATTGAAACTAGTTATGCATGAATTCAAAGTCTAATTTGCATAATTCACCAAGATGGATGATTTTGAGTTTGTATTTGATATGCCATGACCTAGGGATTCTGATATATCTTATATTATGATGTTATGTAAGTAATAGAAGAGTTGAATTGCATGAATTTGTGCTGGAAGTGAGTTGAGAATGCTTAAGCAAACATATCATTGTTGGACCTGTTACAGTTGGGCTGTCTGAACTTCCGCTTCTGTAATTGACCTATTTGACTAAGCAAATGAACTTCAAAATTCATGCAATTTTATATGGAGATAGGCTGAGATGTTGGGTAGGTCGTGTTAAAAGGGAAAGGCCATTGGATAAAAGGAAACGGAGTTATAATTAAATCAATGCAGGCTGCTCAACATGAGAAAAACTGAAATTCAGATTCTATACTTATGTCATTTGAAAATGCAAATGAGCTTTAAAAATTATGAAATTTTACAGGGCAGTACTCTAAGATGTTGGGAATATTCTGTAAAAATTTTAGGGCAAATGAATATGAGGAAATTAAGATATAGCCAACGGAATGCAAGCTGCTCATATGCTGAAATTCTGCATTTCATAAACATTGAATGAATTTAGCATGCCATTGACTTCTATTGTTTTAATTGTTAGTAGTATGTTTCTAGGATGTGGTTAAGTGTTGGATATGAAGTGTTTCATGCTTAAACTAAGGACATATGACACTTGGACAAGCATAGTGAAAAGGAAAGAAAAAGCATGATACTACATTCTAATGCTTAATTTGCATTCCTATAGAAGTGCATGTGTGTATATTGTGTAGTGTGAAGTTAATATGAGTATTAATCTCATGCTAAAGCTTCTGAGAGAAAGGGAGTTGAGGAGAGGGTGGTTGCTAGAGGAAAAAGGCTAGGGGAGCCTTCTAGCTCAGGTTAGTGTACTATGCCTTTCCTACTTTTATTTAAACAAAATGATATTGATTTTGCAAAATATTTTCAATGGATTTACTTTATGACTCATAATTATAAAAAGTATTAATGATTTCATAAGTTTTTAAAGAACAAAGCTTATTTTGAAAGCATACGACCTAATGACATATGTAAATGAATTTTATGATTCTTATACCTTGAAAGAGGAGGATGTTGGCCAATTGATTCCTGTAGTATGAGGGGTGGCCGTGACTGAATGATTTTGGTAGTGTTTGCGAAATGAAATGTTGCCCACAGTGATTTTAATATTATTACATGAATTGAATGGTTTAAAAGTCTTACAGCTGATATAGACATGATTATTACCCCGAATATCACTTCATTTGTTGAGGTTGATATTACGATCGATTGAACATGGATACCATCACTAGATGATATATGATTGATATGAAATTCTCCCTCCATGTTGAGGTTGTAGATTGCTCCCTCTTCTGTTGAAATCATATCACAGATTGAGGTTGTAGATAGCAGGTCTAGATGTGCACATTAGACACTGATGGCCCTCGGAATTGATTCTATAAAAGCTGTAAAGACTACATTATGAATTTATGATTTAAATGGTATTGTTTTTTTTTTCATCCTTTAACATGGTGGGTTTATGACTTATGATTCATTATTTCATATAAAGAGTTTGATTTGATAAATTTATGTTTATTTTATAATAGTACACCACTAAGCAAAATGCTTAGCGATAGTTGCTTTTGTGCTATCGCAGGAAAAGGCAAGGAAAAAGAACTAGGAGAAGATCGTTTTTGTTTGATGTAGATAGTATGCTACTGATGTAGCTATTGTATATTTGACTTCTTTTGGAATATGTATGATGTATTAAACATTAACAGAACATCTATGTATATTTGAGCAGATACATGTAAATTATGATTGTATGAATTTCTATTATGTATCTAAGGTGTGAAAAGGATTTCAGTATGTAATTAAACCATCCAGGGGCTTATGGGTTATGGAACCATTTTATGTTTTTACTAATATAATTGATGTTTAAGAAATCATATTGAGCTTAATGGAAGTTATGTTTCATATGTTTAGTAAATTACGGAAAAAAAAAGACATTTAGATGAAAGAACCAAAAGGAGTTTTACATTTAATAATTAAATCTACTTTTCTACAAGATATAAATGAATGAATCAATAGTATTAAGTCCCTTGTAGTATACTTAGTAAGCATTTATAAGACTTAAGTGCTTATTAAGTATATTACGGGCGACATGCCTTGTCTTACAGTAAGGTAAGGTGTGACATGTTTATTTTGGTATCAGAGCAGTTTTCATTGCATATTGGATCATAGTTTTGTGAATGTAAATGTGAAATGTAATATGCTCAAATATGACAAGACTGTTAATTGTTGGATAGCTACATCATACAATATTCTAATAGATGAATGTTTTTCTGTGATAGTTTACAGAGAGCGTTTTGTTGTCGATAGATAGTATGGAGGGTGTTGGTCAGGGAGATAATTTTAATCCTCTTGAAGAGCAGTCTGAGGCGAGGCAGGAAGAGATTGGTGATGCTCCCGAGGGTTCTGATGTCCCTGTTGCACCAGCTGCTAACCCTATAGCCCAGCAAATGGCTGCGTTATTGAGACAAATGGCAGGTAACTTACAGCAGCAGCAGCAGCCAGTTAGACAGTATGATAAGTTGGTTAAGTATGGGGCCACAGAGTTTTCAGGCACCACTGACCCGATGGTAGCTGAGCAGTGGCTAGAGAGGATTGATAGGGTTTTCTTAAAGCCCCAGTGTGATGATGCTCAGAAGTACGATTATGCAGTCTCTTTACTTCAAGAAGATGCATATGAGTGGTGGAAGACAGTTCCTAGGAGCAAAGTGCAGCCACCAGTTCTGACTTGGGCAGACTTCCTGAGGGAGTTCAAGAAAAAGTATGTTAGTTACAAGCAGGGACAGGTGCAAGAGATTTGAACAAGGATTGAAGCCTAGTATTAAGAGTCATGTGATCGGCTTTGAACATGAGAATTTTTCTGCATTGGTATCACAAGCACTGAATCAGGAGAAGATTGAGTAAGAAAAGGCTACAGAGAAGGAGAAGAGTGTCAGGAGGACTTTCCCAGGGGCTAGTAGCTCTAGTAGTAAGAAGAGGAGATTCTTTGGTCCATTTCCTCCTAGATCTAGCAGTGTGAGGCCACAGAGCCAAAGGCCGTTCAGACCACCATTGCCACCTCCACGAGCTCCTCCAGTTACTCGTAATTGTGTACATTGTGGTAGATATCATGGAGGAGTGTGTAAGTTGGCCACAGGAGCATGTTTTAACTGTGGTGAGGTTGGACACTTTGTGAGGGATTGCCCTAGACCGAGAACAACTACGGCATATGCAGCCACAGAGGGATCGATTCAAAGACCAACTACTAGTTATGGATCTTCTCAGTCTGCAGGCAGAGGTGGGGGCAGAGGTAGAGGTAGCATGTCGGGCAGTCAGGGGACAGTGAATCAACCAGAGCCTATTGGTGGGCCAGCTAGAGTTTATGCTATGAGGCAGAGGCAGGATGCCGATTCAGCTGATGTAGTGGCTGGTATGTTTTCTTTATTTAATCATGATGTTTATGTGTTGTTTGATCCTGGATCATCTCACTCTTATATTAGTGCTGGGATTTCTTGTTATGCATCTGTTCCTTGTTTGAGATTGGGTTATAATGTGCTTGTATCGAGTCCTTTAGGGCAGGAGGTTATTGTTAATAGATTATATCATGATTGC
This sequence comes from Jatropha curcas, assembly GCF_041381405.1. Classification (NCBI taxonomy): domain Eukaryota; kingdom Viridiplantae; phylum Streptophyta; class Magnoliopsida; order Malpighiales; family Euphorbiaceae; genus Jatropha; species Jatropha curcas. Next base: position 13,203,631 of record NC_143151.1, on the reverse strand, counting down.
CCACTCATGATCCAAGGTCATGTATTCCTTTCTGATTTAGTTGAGATGCCCTTCAGAGATTTTGATGTTATTTTGGGTATGGATTGGTTAAAAAAATATCAGGCAGTGGTTGATTGTGACCTTAAGAAGATTATATTTAAACTGCCAGAATATGTAGATGTGGTAATACAGGGCGAGAGACAGATACTTCCTTCATCTGTGATCACTGCAGCTTTAGCTCAGAAATTGATTCGTCATGGGTGTGAGGCATACTTAGCTCACGTTGTTGACACAAGGGTAGGTACTCCTAATCTTAAGGACATTCCTACTGTGTGTGACTTTCCAGATGTGTTTCCAGAAGAGTTACCAGGATTGCCTCCAGAAAGGAAAGTTGAATTTGAGATTGAGGTTATGACAGGGACTCAACAGATCTCCATTACTCCTTACAGGATGGCTCCTACTGAATTAAAAGAATTGAAAGCACAATTATAGGAGTTGCTTGATAAAGGGTTTATTCACCCTAGTGTGTCACCATGGGGAGCTCCAGTGCTATTTGTAAATAAGAAAGATGGCAGTTTACAGTTGTGCATTGATTACCGCCAGTTGAATAAGGTCACAGTCAAGAATAAGTATCCTTTGCCAAGGATTGATGATCTCTTTGATCAGCTTAAAGGTGCTTCTGTATTCTCTAAGATAGATTTGAGATCGGGGTATCATCAACTCAGAGTTAAAGAGCAGAGTATTCCTAAGACGGCATTCAGGACTCGTTATGGCCATTATGAGTTTCTAGTTATGCCATTCGGATTAACTAATGCTCCAGCAGCATTCATGGGTTTGATGAACACGATCTTGAGACCTTACCTTGACCAGTTTGTTGTGGTTTTTATTGATGACATTCTGATATATTCCAAAGATATAGAAGAGCATGATAAGCACCTAAGAATTATTTTTCAAACTCTTCGAGAAAAACAACTTTATGCTAAGTTTTCTAAATGTGAATTCTGGTTAGCACAAGTTGCTTTTCTTGGTCATATTGTATCTGCAGAGGGTATTGCAGTGGATCCTGGTAAGATTGAGGCTATTTCCAGTTGGAAGCCACCAAAGAATGTTTCCGAGATTCGTAGTTTCTTGGGTTTGGCTGGCTATTATCGCAGGTTTGTTAAGGGATTTTCTATCATTGCTTTGCCCTTAACTAAACTATTGCGAAAGAACGTTAGATTTGAATGGACAGATAAATGTCAGGAGAGCTTTGATAAGCTGAAGAAGTGTTTGACTGAAGCTCCAGTTTTGACTTTACCTACTCCAGGTACAGAGTTTACTGTTTATAGTGATGCTTCTCATAATGGATTAGGTTGTGTGTTAATGCAGGATAGAAATGTTATTGCTTATGCATCACGCCAACTTAAACCACATGAGAGGAATTATCCTACACATGATTTGGAACTTGCAGCCATTGTATTTGCATTGAAAATATGGAGACATTATCTTTATGGTGAGAAATGCTATATCTTCACCGATCATAAAAGTTTGAAGTATCTGGGTACTCAAAGGGAGTTGAATTTGAGACAGAGAAGATGCCTTGAGTTGATAAAAGATTATGACTGTATTATCGATTATCAGCCAGGGAAAGCTAATGTGGTAGCAGATGCACTGAGCCGTAAGACTATTGCTAGCCTGAGGACTACAGAGTTATCTCTAGTCCATGATCTACGGTCTATTAATGCAAAGTTTGAGAGGATTTCTGACAATTGGGTGTTAGTTAATCTTCAGGTGAAGCCTCTACTGGTTGATCAGATTAGAGCAGCAATATTGATTGATGATGAATATCAAAAGATTCTTTCAGAGACACAAGATGGTAAACGACCGGACTTTTCTATCAGTAATGTAACGCCCCATTTTTCTGTGTCTAAAATAGTAAGTTACCGGTCTGTGAATAGTACTTCAATTATGAAAGTATAAAAGTGTTGTTATGTTATAAAGAGTATTTGGAGATGTTGGAAGTTTAGAGTTTAATTGGAAGTATTTTGTATTCACATGTTTGGCGAGCTCAGTTTTTAAAAGGATATTCTTACAATATTTCTGTAGGAATTTTCCCAATGTATATAAAAAAAATGCAAGGAAAATGAAATGAAATTGCTATATTATAAAAATAAAAAAAAAATTTACTCGCTAAACTTATGAATACTCAATTACTTCTAATTCATAATTTTAGTTTTATGATTTATATGTTAAGTTAAGATGGTGTCTCCGGCACCGAATGTGGCATCCGCCGTCGGGTCTCTCGGGACTGGGCGGAGGGTGTTACAAGTAAAGATGGGTTATTACAATTTCGGGACCGGTTATATGTTCCTTCAGATTTAGATTTGAGACATCTCATCTTGAAGGAAGCACATGATTCTCCAATTGCTATGCATCCAGGCGGGACCAAGATGTATAGGGATTTGAAGAGGAACTATTGGTGGACTGGTATGAAGAAAGATTTTGCTGAATTTGTAGCTAAATGTATAACTTGTCAACAAGTCAAGGCAGAACATCAAGTACCAGCAGGATTACATCATCCACTTCAGATTCCAGAATGGAAATGGGAAAGAGTGACTATGGATTTTCTAATGGGACTTCCACTGACTCAGAGGAAACATGATGCAGTTTGGGTTATTGTGGATAGATTGACGAAGAGTGCTCATTTCCTACCTGTAAGATCAGACTATAATTTAGAGAAATTGGCAGAAATATATATTGGTGAAATAATTAAGCTACATGGAGTGCCAGTATCCATTGTTTCCGATAGAGATCCAAGATTCACATCTAGATTTTGGGTTAGCTTACAGAAAACCCTGGGCATTAGATTGAATTTTAGTACTGCATTCCATCCTCAGACAGATGGTCAATCTGAGAGGATTATTCAAATATTGGAGTATATGCTTCGAGCTTGTGTTCTTGAGTTTGAAGGTAGCTGGGATAAATATTTGCCTTTGATGGAATTTGCTTATAATAACAGTTACCAGACCAGTATCGGAATGCCTCCATATGAAGCTTTATATGGTAGAAAATGTAGGACACCCTTATGTTGGGATGAAGTTGGTGAAAGGCAATTGCTAGGTCCTGAAATTATTCAACAAGCAGAAGAAAAGATCAAAGTAATTAAAGAAAGATTGAAAGCAGCTGCAGATAGACAAAAGTCATATGTGGATCTAAAGAGAAGAGATATAGAGTATAATGTGGGTGATAAAGTATTCCTTAAGGTTTCCCCTTGGAAGCGTGTTATGAGATTTGGTAGAAAGGGAAAATTGAGTCCTCGCTTCATAGGACCTTATGAAATACTTGAGAGGATTGGTCCATTGGCATATAGGTTAGCCTTACCACCAGAACTCGAGAAGATTCATAATGTTTTCCATGTTTCTATGCTTCGGAGATATAGATCGGACCCTTCACATATATTGCCTTTAGAATCAATTGAAGTTAATCGAGACTTCACATATGATGAAGAACCAGTGGCTATCATAGCTAAGGAAGTTAAGCAACTTCGGAATAAACAGATTCCCTTAGTTAAGGTGTTATGGAGAAGCCACTCCAGAGAAGAGGCTGCTTGGGAACGTGAAGAAAATATGAGAAGACAACATCCACAATTATTCAGAGATCTATAACAGGTAAAATTTCGAGACGAAATTTCTTTAAGGAGGGAAGAGTTGTAATATCCTCAACTTTATAGTTCCTGCTATTCTAGCTTTTTCGATGAAATCGGTTATCCAAATGAAAGGAAAACATAGAATAATGGGAAACACTATATATTGAGGATGTGATTATTAATTAAATAGTAATTAATGTGATTACAAATCAATTTGAAAGATTAAAGGAAATCAAAAATGAGTTAAAGAGGAATGACTTCTTGGTAAAGCACGATTTTACCCGGAAAGCCTTAAAAATGGTAATTTCAGTATGACCTTTCTTAAGTGGGGTTTAAAATATTAAATACACTTGGTTGATACCTACTAGGACTAAAGTGAAGTGATTAAAAAGATTAGAGTGCCAAAGGATGAAGGGAAAACAAAAGGGAGGATTATAGTGCAATTTTCATTTAAAGGACATGGAAGGAATTTTTAATAATGTTTAGTATATATTATTATGAAGAGGTGGAGATAACCACGCCATTTTCCACCCATTTTTGCAGCCCAAGTTGGTCAAGAAGAGAGGAGGAGAGTTTTGATTAAAAACCAAGCAAAAAGGAGGTGAAAATCAAGGAATTTTCAAGTAATTCTTAACAAAAGGTTAGTTATCTTCACTTCCTCCTTCTTTTCTATGGATTAATTTTTGAATTCCATGAACTTTGAAGTGAGGTGTTTGCTTGTTCATTCTGATTTGGTGAAGATGAAGTGATTAGAATTGAGTTTAAGGTGATTTAAGATGATTGAAACTAGTTATGCATGAATTCAAAGTCTAATTTGCATAATTCACCAAGATGGATGATTTTGAGTTTGTATTTGATATGCCATGACCTAGGGATTCTGATATATCTTATATTATGATGTTATTTAAGTAATAGAAGAGTTGAATTGCATGAATTTGTGCTGGAAGTGAGTTGAGAATGCTTAAGCAAACATATCATTGTTGGACCTGTTACAGTTGGGCTGTCTGAACTTCCGCTTCTGTAATTGACCTATTTGACTAAGTAAATGAACTTCAAAATTCATAAAATTTTATATGGCGATAGGCTGAGATGTTGGGTAGGTCTTCTTAAAAGGGAAAGGCCATTGGATAAAAGGAAACGGAGTTATAATTAAATCAATGCAGGCTGCTCAGCATGAGAAAAACTGAAATTCAGATTCTATACTTATGTCATTTGAAAATGCAAATGAGCTTTAAAAATTATGAAATTTTACAGGGCAGTACTCTAAGATGTTGGGAATATTCTGTAAAAATTTTAGGGCAAATGAATATGAGGAAATTAAGATATAGCCAACGGAATGCAAGCTGCTCATATGCTGAAATTCTGCATTTCATAAACATTGAATGAATTTAGCATGCCATTGACTTCTATTGTTTTAATTGTTAGTAGTATGTTTCTAGGATGTGGTTAAGTGTTGGATATGAAGTGTTTCATGCTTAAACTAAGGACATATGACACTTGGACAAGCATAGTGAAAAGGAAAGAAAAAGCATGATACTACATTCTAATGCTTAATTTGCATTCCTATAGAAGTGCATGTGTGTATATTGTGTAGTGTGAAGTTAATATGAGTATTAATCTCATGCTAAAGCTTCTGAGAGAAAGGGAGTTGAGGAGAGGGTGGTTGCTAGAGGAAAAAGGCTAGGGGAGCCTTCTAGCTCAGGTTAGTGTACTATGCCTTTCCTACTTTTATTTAAACAAAATGATATTGATTTTGCAAAATATTTTCAATGGATTTACTTTATGACTCATAATTATAAAAAGTATTAATGATTTCATAAGTTTTTAAAGAACAAAGCTTATTTTGAAAGCATACGACCTAATGACATATGTAAATGAATTTTATGATTCTTATACCTTGAAAGAGGAGGATGTTGGCCAATTGATTCCTGTAGTATGAGGGGTGGCCGTGACTGAATGATTTTGGTAGTGTTTGTGAAATGAAATGTTGCCCACAGTGATTTTAATATTATTACATGAATTGAATGGTTTAAAAGTCTTACAGCTGATATAGACATGATTATTACCCCGAATATCACTTCATTTGTTGAGGTTGATATTACGATCGATTGAACATGGATACCATCACTAGATGATATATGATTGATATGAAATTCTCCCTCCATGTTGAGGTTGTAGATTGCTCCCTCTTCTGTTGAAATCATATCACAGATTGAGGTTGTAGATAGCAGGTCTAGATGTGCACATTAGACACTGATGGCCCTCGGAATTGATTCTATAAAAGCTGTAAAGACTACATTATGAATTTATGATTTAAATGGTATTGTTTTTTTTTTTCATCCTTTAACATGGTGGGTTTATGACTTATGATTCATTATTTCATATAAAGAGTTTGATTTGATAAATTTATGTTTATTTTATAATAGTACACCACTAAGCAAAATGCTTAGCGATAGTTGCTTTTGTGCTATCGCAGGAAAAGGCAAGGAAAAAGAACTAGGAGAAGATCGTTTTTGTTTGATGTAGATAGTATACTACTGATGTAGCTATTGTATATTTGACTTCTTTTGGAATATGTATGATGTATTAAACATTAACAGAACATCTATGTATATTTGAGCAAATACATGTAAATTATGATTGTATGAATTTCTATTATGTATCTAAGGTGTGAAAAGGATTTCAGTATGTAATTAAACCATCCATGGGCTCATGGGTTATGGAACCATTTTATGTTTTTACTAATATAATTGATGTTTAAGAAATCATATTGAGCTTAATGGAAGTTATGTTTCATATGTTTAGTAAATTACGGAAAAAACAAAAAAAAGACATTTAGATGAAAGAACCAAAAGGAGTTTTACATTTAATAATTAAATCTACTTTTCTACAAGATATAAATGAATGAATCAACAGTATTAAGTCCCTTGTAGTATACTTAGTAATCATTTATAAGACTTATGTGCTTATTAAGTATATTACGGGCGACATGCCATATCTTACAGTAAGGTAAGGTGTGACAATTAGCACAAACAATATAATTTAAATTTATTTGTTTAGTTTTAATCATCAAAATCTCGAGATTATTATTTGACCTTTGAGCCAACAATCTCCCCCTTTTTTATGATGACAAAACCAATAAATTTAGCAAACATAAAACATGTGCTCCCCCTAATTTTTATGCATAGAAAAATATAAGTTCTAAGTATATCAAAAGATCTTACCAAGAAGCAAGTTTAGAGCATGTATTATGCTCCCCTTGAATAGGTACAGTGATAGTATTTATGAAATTTAGAACAAGGAAAACACTAATATTAGAACTAGCAAGATAGACAAGACATTCTAAGTTCTAATAATCAGAGCATATGGTCAGAGCATAAAAATATATTAAAAACTGACATTAGAAATAGAACAAAGATCTTAAATCTAACCTGCAGAGCATATGTTAGAACAAGAATCTAAGTTCTAAGGACTAAACAATAAGTTCATCATGTAAAACATATAGCTCACAAAATAGAACAGAAATAACACAGATTAGAAAATAATAAGCAATACAGATATAATAAGCAATATAAGCAATAAGATGTAAGTACTAAGGTTACCACACATTAGTAGAGTACGTACTTAACCATCTATCCTGTGTTCTCCCCCTTTTTGTAATCATACAAAAGGGTTAGTAAAGATTAGAGCAAAAATAATAATAATAATAAACAGAATTCAATTGATATAAACTACAAAGACACAACAAAGAAAAATATATTGTTCATAAAATATAGACAAAACTAAGAAATCAGAGGGGTTTGGAGTCAGTTTTAAGTCTCTTAGAACTTCTGAGATTTTGAGCAGGAGTGGTTTCAGTAGAGCTTTCTGGTCGTTTAAAAGAAGGGTGCAGTGGAGGCTTTCTTCCATGAACTTTGTGTTTGCCCACAGTGTGCTTTACTTTCTTTGGCTTTTTTGAGGCAGGAGTGTAGGGTGTTCCCTTCACTTTCAAAGTAGCTAGCTTCCTCTCATTAACATCCTTCATTCTTTCCAAGGATTCGATGAGAGAATGATTATGCTCAATCACAGCCTTACATTGTTTTATTGCCTAATCAAGCTCCGTATTATGTTCCTCTATAAGTTTTTTTTCCATTTTGCCTAGCATAGCTTCTCTACTCCTTTGAGTTGATAAAAACTCAGATTCTTTTTCAGTCTTGACCTCAGTTGACCTGTCTTCTTCACTCAATTCCAGTTTCTCTGTTTCTGCATCACTGGCTTCTTCTACTTTCTTTTCTTTTTCTACCTTTTCAGAATCCTTTTTCTCTTCAGTTTCCTTTTCTTTTTCTTTTTCTGATTCTGCTTCATCCTCAGCTACTGTCTCCTTCTCTTTTTCTATCTCTTCCTTTTCTTCTTCTAATTTCTTTTCTTTCTCTTCTTCTTTTAATTTCTCTTTCTTTTCTTCCTTTTCTACTTCTTCCAACTTAGCTTTTCCTTTCTCTTCTCTTTTCTTCTTTTTCTCAGCTTCTTCTCCTTTTTCTTTCTTCTCTTTCTCTTCTTTTTCCTTTTCTTCATCTCCTTCTTCATCTTTCATTTTCAAAGACCCACTGTCTGGCTTTGAAACATTGCAACCATCACTTTCTTTCAAATTAACTTTCAGGAATTCAAACACAGGTGTAAGCACCATGCCATAGGGTAGTTTCTTAGGGTTATTCTGCATTTTGTCAAAGATAGTGTGACAGAGGTTGAAGGGTTTCTTCTCAACTATGTGCCACATAATGCACATCTCAACCTGATTCACATATGTAAGTGAAGCACTCTTGGGATAAATATAATGCACAATTAGTTTGTACAGCCACTTCATACTATCTGTCAAGTTTGAGCATTCAATAACACCCTGTTTTCTGCAGAACCTTTCTTAACAATTTTCTTAATAAATTCCTCCTTTTTGTATCTGCTAACCCTAGAAATATCTTTGATTTTCGTTGCCCTAGACCCAGTGTTTGGCAAATCAAAAATTTTACTCAAGTCACCATAAGAGAACGCTTTGATTTCTCCCTCAAGTTTTATAGAAATCGATTCTGGCCCACTAACCTTAAGAGAATCATAGAATTCTTTAACCAAATTCTCATAACATAGTCTGTTTAGAGACAGAAAATCTATCCATCATTGGAACTCAAAGAGTTCCCTGAGGTTGAAATCATCATTCCCAAAAAATTTCCAGTCTATAACATAAGAACGCATGAGAGGATATGGGGACAGAACAGATTTACCTTTGTCGCGAGACCCAATGACTTGTTTCTTTGAAGTTGCAGTCTCTGCTTTTTCTTCTTTCGATTCCTCAACAGACTTCTTTTGTTTCGACTCCTTCTGTTCATATTTCTTTGATAGCCTTTTGAGGAGTTGAAGCTCTTGTTCAGTTAGGGAGTCGGATGAAGAGGTGAAGCTTGATTCAGCCATTATTGGGGTTTTGACGCAAGGAGCAATTTAGGGTTTCGTTGCAAGAAGGCAAGAGAGGAGATAAAGCAGTTAATAGAGAGACAGATACGATTAAGTTAAGAAATAGGTTTTAGGAAAGAAAAATAAAACGAAAATAAAGGACAGTTTTAGAGAAAATTCAAATCGACACAAAAAAAAAAAAATAAAACTGCCAAAACTTAAATAAAATAAACACACAAAACATAGTAAAATAAACACACAAAAGTAAACAATTTGACTGTTTTTGAATTTTGTCTAAAGCTAGATTCTGATAATGACATTAGAAAGTCATATCAGGGCAATACGCATTTCTTTTAGACAAAAACGTTTTTCACAGACACACAGAATAAAATATTAGAACATAGCAAGTCTTTCACTTTCAAATATAGAAAGCAGTTTAGAACATACTTACAGAGTTCTAAAGTTAAGAGTTTAGAACTAACATACCGAGTTCTCTTCTAATTAAATAGAACTGACTTTCATTCAAAGGTTTAGTAAAGATATCTGCTAATTGCTTTTCTATAGGAATGAACTCAATAACTATATCACCTTTTTGTACATGATCACGTATGAAGTGATGCCTGAGTTCTATATGCTTGGTTCTAGAATGCTAGACTAGGTTTTTAGATAAATTGATAGCGCTTATGTTGTCACACTTTATTGGTATTGTTTCTAATTTCATACCATAGTTTGCCAATTGTTGCTTGATCCATAGAACTTGTGCAACACAGCTTCCAGCAGCAACATATTCTGCTTCTGTAGTAGAAAGAGCAACAGATGTCTGTTTCTTGTTAAACCATGATACCAGAGTGCTACCTAGAAACTGGCAAGTTCCAAACGTGCTTTTTCTATCTATTCTACTTCCTGCAAAATCAGAATCACTATACCCAACAAGATCAAATGTATCGCCTTTAGAATACCACAGACCTAGATTAGAAGTTCCACAAAGATATCTTAGAATTCTTTTTACAGCAATTAAATAAGATTTTTTGGGACACGATTGAAATCTAGTGAATAGACAGATACTAAAGTGTATGTCTGGTCTGCTTGCCGTTAGATATAGTAAAGAACCAATCATACTTCTAAACAATTTGATATCCACATCCTTACCTTTTTCATCTTTTTCTAATTTTGAGGATGGACTCATTGGTGTACTACATACCTTGGCATTTTCCATTTTGAAATTTTCAACAATTCTCTAGTATATTTTTCTTGATTTATGAAAATTCCATTTTCATATTGTTCGATTTGAAGTCCAAGGAAGAAGTTTAATTTTCCCATCATACTCATTTCGAACTCACCCTGCATAATCTTAGAAAATTCCTTACAAAGAAGATTATTAGTATAGCCAAAAATTATGTCATCAACATAAATTTGTACAACTAGAATGTCATGTGCTTTATTTTTGATAAATAATGTTGTATTAACCTTCCCTCTTGAAAAACCATTTTCTAATAAAAACTTACTTAATCTTTCATACCAAGCTCTAGGAGCTTGCTTCAGACCATAAAGAGCTTTAGTAAGTATGTAAACATGATTAGGTTTATCAAAAATTTTAAAACTAGGAGGTTGTTCCACATACACTTCTTCATTTAGAAAAGCACGTTTTACATCCATTTGATACAACATGAAGTTTTTAAAGCATGCAAATGTATAAAGCATTCTAATGGCCTCAAGTCTAGCAACCGGGGCAAAGGTCTCATCAAAATCAATGCCTTCCTCTTGGTTGTACCCTTGAGCCACTAATCTTGCTTTATTTCTCACAACATTACCTTGTTCATCAAGCTTATTTCTAAACACCCATTTTGTTCCAATAACAGAACGGTTTTTAGGTCTAGAAACAAGTTTCCAAACTTGGTTTATCTCAAATTGATTTAGCTCTTCTTGCATAGCAAGGATCCAACTTTCATCATTTTGAGCATCTTCTAAATTTTTAGGTTCTAATTGAGAAACAAAAGCAACATTACCAAAATATCTCTTATATTGAGCTCTAGTCATCATCCTTTCTGAAGGATTATCCATAATGTTTTCTTGGGGATGATAATTATGGAATCACCATTCTTTTGGTAATTGAGAATCTTCATTTTATGTTTCTGACATTTGACTTTCAGCTGTGTTTTGATCTTCATGTTCAACTTCTGGTTCAGCCTGATTATCAATATTCTGCTCACTTTCTGGCTGTTCTAGTTGTTTTGATTGTTCATTCTGCTTTTCTTGATTAGAATCTATAAATCATCATTTTCTAAAATTCTAGAGGTAGAGTCAGATTCATCAAACACGACATGAATAGATTCTTTTACAACTAGAGTCTTTTTATTAAACACCCTATATTCTTTACTATTACTAGAATATCCCAGAAAAATTTCTTCATAAGATTTAGCATCAAATTTAGCAAGATGATTTTTCTTGTTATCTAGAATAAAGCATTTACACCCAAAAATATGAAAATAACCAATATTTGGTTTTCTACCTTTGTATAGCTCATATGGAGTCCTTTTAAGTTTAGATCTTACCAAAGCCCTGTTCAGAATATAACAGGCAGTATTTACGGCTTCTGCCCAGAAATATTTTGGTAGTTTAGAATCACTCAGCATGGTTCTGGCCATTTCTTGAAGTGTTCTATTCTTGCACTCCACAACTCCATTTTGTTAAGGTGTTCTAGGTGCTGAGAAGTTATAAAAGATTCCTAACTCGTTGCAAAAAGCATCGAATTTCTGATTCTCAAATTCTACTCCATAATCACTTCTAATTACAGAGATGTTGTATCCTTTCTCATTTTGTATTCTCTTGCAAAGATGAACAAACATGTCATATGACTCATCCTTATTTCTAAGGAAGAGTGTCCAAGTGAATCTAAAGTGATCATCTACAATAACAAATGCATAGAATTTTCCTCCAAGACTAGGAGAAGTAATAGGTCCGAATAAATCAAGGCGTAGCAATTCTAAAGGTCTAGAAGTAGAAACCATGCCCTTGGATTTGAAAGATGTTCTGTTTTGTTTGCCCATTTGACAAACATCACAAATGTGTTCTTTTTCAAATTTCAATTTTAGCAATCCTCGAACCAAATCTTTCTTAGACAGTTTAGAAATAAGGTATATGCTTGCATGTCCAAGTCTTCTATGCCATAACTGTGAATACTCAAATTTTGAGGCTCGAAGAGCCAGTTTTCCCGGACTGCGAACAGTCCGGCCGGATCGAAGGCCATTTTAGAAGTTTACCGAAAGTATGCCAATATGGTACTTGAAACGTCCGAAAAATCACGAGGATCACAGATCTGGTCCTGGAATATTTTTTGGAGGTCCGGAGCTCCCGGAAAAGCCCCCGGAGCATTAAATTAGCGAAGCCACCAGACACGGCGGTTCCGGCCGCCGGCATAGGCGGCCCAGCCGCCAGTCCCCGGCGGCCCAGCCGCCCTGCCTCTGGCGGCCCGGCCGCGGAGCTCCGGCGGCCCGGCCGCGGATCTCCGGCGGCCTGGCCGCCAAAACAGTCCGTTTTTGCCTATAAAAGCAGCCCCGGGCCTTCTGTTTTCCTCACTCAGTCTATGTTGGCGGACGCTCCTTCTCCCTTACGCTCCTTGCGATTCTTTACTGCTTTTCTGCATTTTTATTCAGCTTTATTATTTTCTTGCTTTGTTATTTGGTCATTTAAAATTAAATTAATTAATATTCCCTTAACGAGAAGCTTAACCTGGAGTTAAGAAGTGGCCGTCGATTAAATCAGGTACATGAACTAAACTCTGCCTATTTAATTTTAGCATTTCATACATTCTTCTCTTCTACTCTTGATAATTCTATAACTGCATAATTGCATTCATGAGATCTTTAGGCAAATAAACTGCCTCAAATAAATAAGTTTAGGCTAAATGCCCGGTTAATAAATAATCGTGGTATTAAAGCCTAAATCCGACAATATTGGCTTAAAATACCTAGTTAATTAATAGCTATGGTATAATCGCCTTTATTTCGAACAAATCTGGCTTAAGTCCAATTAATCAATAATTGTGGCTAAAAAGCTTTAATTAAACACGTTTTCTTGGCAATAAATGGCCTACATTATAAATCAATTAATCACTTTTGGCAAACAAATTGCCTACAAGTGAGATTGATCCTTTTTTTTTTTTTTAGCGACAAATCGCTTAAATCAGAAGTTTTGGCAAAATGCCTTAGAATTAATCAATCTTTTGGCTAAAAGCCTTCAAACAATCATTTTGGCGACAATCGCCTAAATCACGTCAACTTTTGGCAAAAATTGCCTAAATCAATTCATTTTGGCTAAAAGCCTTAAATCAGTCATTTTGGTGACAAACACCCGAATAATCACTTTTGGCAAACAAATTGCCTAAATCTTTTGGCTAAACGCCTTCCAATACCAACTTTTGGCACAAATGCCTTAATCACTTTGGCGACAAATCGCCTAACCAATTTTTGGCGACAATCGCCTAAATCACATCAATTTTTGGCAACAATTGCCTAAATCACAAAACTCTTTGGCTAAAAGCCTTAATCCATTTTTGGCAACAATAAGCCCAATCAAACACTTCCTTTTGGCAACAAACGCCTCAACAAATCAATCAACACTTTTGGCATCAAATGCCTAAAAATCAATTTTCAGGCAAAATGCCTAAACAAAATGCACAAAGCATACACACACTCATGCATTAAGCATACCCATTCAAAGCCCTTTTAAAAAGGCCTATCGAACTACGTGGACTTTGATCTTCCATTCAAACAGAAGTACGTAGGCACGTTTGGGATTTAACCCCGAGCGGCAAGTCGAAATTACTTAAACATCTCAATTGGTCCAATCACATCAATCACCCTGCAAAGCATGCATTCTTTGGTTAGTTCATCAACATGACATAGTCTCGGGATCCACCTCGGGTTCGTAGACCATGCCTTAAACATTGGGTTAATTAATCTAGCAATTAGGTTAATTAAAATTGGAGCCACTTAGGGTTTTTTCCTAGTTTACCCGAAAATAATTAAACAAGGTGGCGACTCATACATTCACGTGCATTTCTGTCCTTTATCATATGCATCATATGCCTATGTTTTCGGGGGAGGGGTTCACAATAACCAACTAGAATTATCAATAGAAACTAAACATATATCCTGGTTATGCATATTAGAGAGATCTACTAGGTATATATTCCCAAACCTTTTTCCAACAAATAAAGTTTTATTATCATGCATGTTTTGAACTTCACAATGAGAAGGTTCAAAGATCACTCTTCTATTTTTATCATAGATCTGACTAACACTTAACAAGTTATAGTGCAATCCTTCTACTAAGCATATATCTTCTATTGAAGGATTAGAACCTAACACACCAATACCAACGATTTTACCTTTTGCTTTGTCTCCAAAACTTACTGTACCTCGCTTTTTCTTTTCTAATCTGGTGAACTTCTTTCTATCACCAGTCATATGCCAAGAGCAAGCGCTGTTCATGTACCACATTTCTGTTTTCAGCTCACTCCTTAGGCACACTTGAAAAGATCAAGCAGATTTAGGTACCCAACTCATACTGGGTCCTGGAGGGTTAGTGGTAACAGGTACATTTAGCTTACTATGATTTTTCTTTCTGTTGATACTATGATGTTCTAAAGTCACAATATTAGAAACAACATTTTTCTTATAGAAACGTGATTCAGTTAGAAATGCCATCATAGCTAGAACTTGTCTTTTCTTTAGAAAACGATTCTGAAATTGATTTTAGAATTCTAATCTCAGTTTTTAAAGATTCATTTTCAGAATTCAAATTTTTACATTTTTCTTCAAGATGTTTCAGATTTTCAGAAAATTTATTATTACAATATTTTAGATCTTTGATTTCTATAATAAGATCTTTGCATGAAACTTCTTGATAAAAAGCATCTTTCAAATGATTACATTCAGTTTTTAGTTTTCTGAAATCCTTCTTTAGAATCTTACGCTTTCTAACAAGCTTTTCAAATTCATTGCAAAGATTATTGTAAGTATCTACAAGATCATTTTCTGATTCAAGTTCAGAAATACTTACAGTGCTTTCTTCATGCTTCTAGATCGTTGCATTTGTTTCATCGATTTCAACTTTCTGTGTTGAAGTCAGAGTGCTGATTTCTTTGGAGTCAGAATCAATAGTAGCATCAGACAAATATTAGCCATTTCTTTTTGGTCACTTTGGCTTTTAGAATTAGAATCATCTAAATCACTCTAAGCAACTACGAATGCTTGCTTTAGCTTCTCTTTCTTTGACTTCTTTTTCAATTTAGGACAATTGGGTTTGATATGTTCGGGCTTGTTGCATTCATAACAAATCACTTCAGAAGGTTCTTTCTTAGGTAAGTTGCTATTTTTAGGTGGAACATTCTTTTTGATAAACTTTTTCTGTGACCTTCCACTCTTTCTATAGAACTTTTTAAATCCTTTAGCAACAAGTGCTAAATCATTACTATCAAGATCGGAAGAACTTTTTTCACTAGAAACTACTTTCAAAGCTAGTCCTTTCTTTTTCTTATCTTCTACAGTCAATGAAGATTTCATTTCTTCTGAAACAAGAGCTCCTATAAGGTAATCATAAGTAACGGGAGTCTCTTTATAATTCATAACAATTCCTATAGAATCCCATTTTTTAGGTAGAATTCTAAGGATTTTCTTAACAAGCTCATCTTCTGAAATTTCCTTTCCGAGAGTTCTCAAAGGATTAACTATATTAGTAAATCTAGAATTTAACTCTGCAATAGTTTCTCCTTCCCTCATACTAAACATTTCATATTCTCTCCAAAGGATATTTATTTTGGATTCTTTCACTCTATCTGTACCCTCATAGGTAACTCTAAGTTTTTCCAAAACTTCTGTTGCAGATTTACATCCAGACACTTTGTTATATTCTGTTGCATCTAAAGCACAATGAAGAATATTAATAGCTTTTGCATTTATAGAAATATCATTCCAATTAGCATCTGTATATTCTTCTTCTGATTTTCTGATTCTCTCATTTTCTATAATTTTCATAGGAATACAAGGAACAGTAATGACATTCCTCCAGTAGTTTATATCAACTGATTTTATGAAATTTTCCATTCTGGTTTTCCAATAAGAGTAATTAGAACCATTGAACAAAAAAGGTCTAGAAATAGATTGACCTTCTAAAGAAGTAAGAGGAAGTAGGGTTGCCATGAGATCTTATCTCTTAAGCTGTTAAGCTGTTAAGCTCTGATACCAGACTGTGGGTCCCATATATAAATGGCACAACCCAAGAGGGGGGTGAATTGGGTTTTCTAAAAATAAAAATTTAACTTTTAAAACAAAACTTAGAATTCTATTGCAGCGGAAAATTAATGAACCTGTGAAAATAAGTCATTGATTAGAACTACCTCACAATGTTCTATTCAAAGAAAATAGAAAGATTTTGTGAAGTGCAGCTATCAATTAGAACTGCTTCACAATTTCTTATTTTAATATTAAAACTGCTTTATGACGGAAAGCAATTGTGATTGGAACTTCCTCATAAAGTTTAGAAAATCATAAAAGACTGTGTGAGAGACAGTTATCGAAATCTGAATTGCTTCACAAAGTTTTGATCAAATTTAGAAAACTGATTAGAAACTCAAACAGTGAAATATACTGAAAATAGATCAACCGTTTAGAACTTGGTATATTCACTGAGCAGAAGTCTAGAGTTTTAATGTTCAGAAAAAATAAAACTTATTTCAGATTAGAACATCAAAACATTAACAACTTAAGGATTTCTAAAATATAAACAGAAATGTGAGTAAAATATTATCAAGCAGAACTTCAGAAAATAAAAAGATCAACACAGTGATTTATAGTGGTTCGGCACTAACTCGCTCACATCCACTTCCCAAGACTCATCTTGAGATCCTCAACTATGTTATCTCTTTTCAAGGGTAAGAGACAAACCAACAGTACAAGGCAATAGATCAACACCTAGATCTACCCTTTGTCCCGCTAGATTTTCCAAAGGTTCTAGTTAACCTCAACCCTTTCTGTTTTTGGCAAAGTACAGAAACTCAGTTCAAGACATTAGAATCTCTCTCACGGAGAAGGTCGTTTGATAACTTATTTCACAATAGCTTCTCACTTAAGCTATTTCACAAATGTTTATCAAATAAAAACCTGTCTACTAAAGATTACAGAATCTAAATAGACATACAGAAATGCAAATATAAGCACAGAAAAAACAGTTTTTAAGATTAGAAAAATGTTTTAGAAATCAGAATTGTTTTTCAAAAGAAGTTGTTATAAAATTTCTTTTCTCTTTTAAAGATAAAACAAAACGTATCAAGATGAAAAGAAATAAGGGGGTAGAGAGTAAGTTTTGAGAGATAAAATATTTGATCAATGGACGAATACTCTTAAAACGAAAACTCTTTTCTCCTCGTCTTTCAAAAAACGAAACACCTTTTTATAGAGAGGGCTGTCACTCTCATTTTTAGAAAGTTAATATCACTTTTCAAATCAGAATATTGTCTTTCCTTATTTAGAAGATATGAAAATCTTTGTTACTAAAAATTTTAAGTCAACATTCTATCTTTTTAGTAAGCAAATAATAGACAATCTTTCTTTCCTTTAAAACAAAGATTTTCGGAAGTAAATATTTGAAAAATCTTTTTCGAAAGATTTATTTACCAAAACGAATTAAAATACAATCTTTCTTTGTTTAGGTAAGAAAATAAATCAAGTTTTTTGGATCTTAATAAAATTTATTTCCGAAAATGAAGTACATAAGATTTTTATTCGATTTATTCTTATTACCAATATTGCTAGGGACAAAGTCTCTTTGATTTAGGTAATTTTGAAAATTTCGAATCTTAAAAGAGTTCTAAAAACAATTTAAAGTAAATTTAAGGAACGAAAAGATTTATTTTTAAAGAGATATTTTCGAAAAATAATTTTGATGAGAGAAAATTGATTTTTTTTTTTTTTTTTTTTTTGCTTATAATTGGATATTCTCTCTATCCTACAATGAATCCTAGAAGTCTAACCACTAGGATCTTCAAATGTCTTCAATATCCTTGAATTTGTAGGATTTGCCTTGTTCATTTATTACTTTCCATATGAAATTTGCACAGAATATTATTAGCACAAACAACATAATTTAAATTTATTTATTTTGTTTTACTCATCAAAATCTCAAGATTATTATTTGACCCTTGAGCCAACAATTAATTGATTCGTGTAATTTTACAATTAAAATTTTTTTAAAGCTCAATATAGCTTGGAATGAGCAGTAATGTAATGAGAGCTACATTAATGTCTCCTAAGATAGCTATGTTTAGGTTTTGTTGAGAGTTGTGGGTTAAACAATCCAATTGCATTTCTACTTTGCAATGACATCATGTGTTATAACAATATCAACTTTGAAGGTAATAATGAAAAATAAAACAAATCAACCACGAATGAATCCTTATATAAATACAATTTTTATTAAGAATTATTTCATCAAAAAATAGAAGAGTTATAATATGAAATTGCATTTTTAATGAACTTTAAAAATTTTGAATAGTAACTTCATGCAAGGAAATGTTCATTAGCCAAAAAACCAATATATAAATCGCCATTAACTTCTCCTGGGAACACCAAACGTTTATGTAAGAAAAATTTTGTAACAATCTCATATTTTATTTCAAATAATATTTAGTTTTATGACAAATTTTTGTACTACATAAATAGACAGTAAGATGCATAAATTAGCAAGGAAAATTTTAAATATAGTGTATTATCCCCTATTTATTTTATTATTTTTAATAGAGTGAAATAACATTTGTGGTGGAGAGGACTTAAACTTGAGACCTCTCACTCTCTACATTTTTTTACAAAAGGTGAGAAGATCAATCAAATTGCACCCGATTGGCTCATTTATTTTATCAGCAATTCTTCATTTTTCTTTTTTTTCCTCCTTTTTATTCTTCATTTTCACTTTTCTTTTCTTTTTTTTTCCCTTTTTATTGTTCTTCTTCTACTCTTTCTTTTTTTTTTCTTCTTTTCGTTCATGTTTTTACTTTTTTTCTACTCTTTTTTCCCCTTTACATACATTTTTTCCCTCTCATCTTTTTCTAGTTTTTTTTTCTCATTCTTCTTCTTCTCCTTCACCTCCATTTTTCTTTTTCTCTTTCATCTTCTTCTTTCTTCATCTTTTTTCTTTTCTTATTTACATTTGTTTAATTAATTATCTTTAACTAACTTTTTTAAAGAGAATTTTCTTTAATTGTTTTTTTAAAGAGAATTCCTCATTTGAATGTGTGATTGACATAGTTTTCTAAAATTACGTCAAAGAAGTATTTTCACCTCATTTGTTGTTAATTGCATCATTTAAGATATATGTGAATCTTTGAACAATGAGGGGACCGATTTAACCGGGCGATAGGGGTGCCTAATACCTTCCCCTATTATACCTAACTCTCGAATCCAGTCTTACTCGAGAATTTTCCAGAATAAGAATGTAGATTCTAAAAATAAAATTCTTACTAAAGTAAGAGAACCATTTTTTGAGAATTAACGAATGGGTTAATAAAGAAAATCAATTTTTAAATAAAATCAATTAAGCCCGTTCTATTCGATTCTCATTAGACAATTCAGTTCTCCACTTTATCAGGAGACACCAAAATGAAAAAAAAAAAAAAATGCAAGTTTAGACACCAAAAGTAACCGTATCACTTCAAGGTTTCATTTTTTTTATTTCTATTATGTATATCAAATACTTAATTAGGAATTTTTAATTTGGTATGGTTTGATTATGATTTGAAGATGGAAAATTATAGTTTGATTATGGTTTATGTGATTGTGTTATGATTTTTTCATTATGAATATTTGATGTTGATTACAGTTTGATTATTATTTTATGATTTTTTTAAATGATTGTTTGAGCAATAATTATTTTTTAGACAATTCTTTTACTTGTGTATGATCCAAATAAAAATTTTGATTGTGCAAGAGCCATATAAAAAAGTATACAACCTATTAAAAAAAGTATAATTGCAAATCGGGTTAAATGGGCCCCGAATAATCCAACCCAATTTTATAGAGGTTATTCGGATGGACCCGAACTTTTTAAAGGGGTCGGTTGGACCAACCATCCCGCCTTATTTCGGGTTTCGGGTTGACTCAACCCGACCGTTGCTTAACACTAATTATTATGTTATAAATGAATATTTTATGAAATAAAATATTCTTAATGAATTTAACATGATTATATGAAATTATTTTGAAATTGAGAATTATGTGATTATGAGTATGATTATGAGTTTAATTGTGAAATATGAGAAATTGTTTATGATACAATAATTTGATATGAAAAATATGAATTTATAAATAAATGAATTTTATGATAAGAAATATTTTTCAGACTTGAAAGGAATTATTAGAGTAATTCTAAGTCCATAAATTTTATTATCGACACTGTTATGAATATGATATGACTGAATTGCATATAATAAATATTTTTACCGGTCTTAGTCTACTTGATTGAATCAATAGTTGTATAGAAGTATGACATATCATAGGAAAAATAGTATTGTCTATATGTTACATCGCAATGTTTTATAGAAGTACCAAATTCCATTTTATGGGAGTTAACCAACTCCACTTTTATTGGGGCCAACAAACCTCATTTTCTCGATGTGATTTTGATTTTGACTAATGTATCGTATGATGTTATATGGGATTTTGAGCTGTATATTTATTATGGAATTCTCTTGCTATTTGATTCTTCTAAGTATGATGAATGTCTAATTAAAATATAATTGATAAAGAATTGATAATTAAATATATTGTTCCTATGGAAATATGTTGAATTATGTAATGCTATGACTTAGTATGATTTTATATTATTAAATAATTATATCTGATTATTGAATTTTATATTATATGCTGTATTTGAATATTTTTATTACAGGACTAAATTATGTTATGATATGAAGTATTCTAGAGGCCTAAACAAGTAAAATATTTTATGGGTAATACTTAAGTTTAAGAAATGCTCTGGTCTATGAATTATATTTGCTTATGTGAAATACCATGAAAATAAATAAGGAATGTGTTTATGATAATTAAAGCATGAAATAATATCTATACTTTATATAAATGTAGGAATAGAGGGAGAATAATGGA
This sequence comes from Jatropha curcas, assembly GCF_041381405.1. Lineage (NCBI taxonomy): Eukaryota > Viridiplantae > Streptophyta > Magnoliopsida > Malpighiales > Euphorbiaceae > Jatropha > Jatropha curcas. The sequence continues at coordinate 13,182,457 of NC_143151.1, read as the reverse complement.
ATTTCTGATAGCGCCCTCGATAAAATTTGGATATCCTAAAATAACCTTAGATATAACCAATTAAAAAATTACATTTTATTAGTTGATTGAATATAATTTATAATAATTATTTTTTGAATAAATATATATAGATAATTAAGTATTTTAAAATTTTAATTTAGTATTATCTTTTTTAAAATTATTTTCAATAAATATATATATATATGATAACGAGAAATTTGAAAATTTTTATATTTTTTAAATATTTTATTCTATTTTGATATAGTTTATAATATTTTATTTACGAGAGAGATAAAAAAAAGAAAAAAAAGCATATTATTTTTATTAATATTCTTTTTTCTATATATTTATATGGTTTGATTGGATATATTTTTAAAAAAATAAATTTTCAAATAGAATATACATAATATTTTATTTAGGAGAGAGATAAAAAAAGAAAAAAGTATATTCTTTTTATTAATATTCTAATATTCTTTTTTTTATACGATTTGATTGAATGTATTTTATAAAAAATAAAATTTCAAATGGAATATACATAATATTTTATTTAGGAGATAGATAAAAAAAGAAAAAAAGTATATTCTTTTTATTAATATTTTTTATGTTTGTATTATTTGATTGGTTATATTTTTTAAAAAATAAAATTTCAAATACAATATACACAATTAAGCCTTTTAAAATTTATTTTTAAATGAAATGAACATACATGTGTGTGAAATGGTGGAAAATTGAAAATTTTAATTTTAAAAATATACATATAATATTTTTCGAAAGCAAGCAATCCGAAACTCTTGCATTACGGAGAATAAAACGGTACCAGGCAAGGTGGAATAGAATCCCACACATAACGAGCATAGTTGTAGGAAGCCCTTAATAACGAGTGAGCTCCTAAGAATTGTGTATATACAACTGTAATAAATTTTAGATAGATAATGATATAAATTGAATAAAAATGTGTGTATGGATACACTAACAATTACATTCATATTAATCTAGTATGAAATGTTGTTTAAACATTCTAAAAATCTAAATAATATAAGACATAAATTATAATCAATATTTACTATAAAAAATAAAAATGAGTATAAATAACAATTACAAAAAATAGAAAATAATTATAGAAATTTTTATTTTTATTTTCTTTTTCGTTACTGAATTAATTTGTAATATTATCAATTTAATTTAGTAAGAGATTTATATCTCCCTTATAATAAATAGATGACCTTTTGATGATTAAGTATTTTTTATTTTATTGATATTTTTTTTCTTATATCCTAAGTTTACTTGACTTGAAAGAAGATAGTGTTTAGAAAAGTGAAAAGAAACTACAACTATATATTTCTGTTTTGGGTTACTTTTTGAGTTTTTAGAATTTGTATATATGTGCATATGTCCTTTTCTCTAATGCACTTAGTAAGTAATATTGCTAGTATAGTAAAAGTGATTACCATTATTAATTCAGATTATTTTCTCATTTTTTCTTTTACCTAGCAGTAAAAAATAATTTATTATTATTTTTCACTATAATTGCATATAGATTATAGATATTGATTTTGGGTTTGAGGGCATGGGTTGGGGATTGAGTGATGGCACGTTCGACTTTCTTTTTGGACACCTATTAGGGTTTTGAAACCACTTCATTATATAAAAATAAAATTAAGTACATAAGAAGTAGCATTACAAGTAGTTTGTATGGAAAAGTGTAATACAAGTTAATTGATTATATTTATTTTAATCTAAATAAAAAACTTTTTTTTACCACATCTAAACAAAAAAACTTATGCTTTAATATTATATAGATAAAAAATTAAAAAAATATAAAAAATAAGTATATAACCAACATAGTCAACGTGGAAGGCATGTCACAAAAAAGACTAGTAGTTACTTAAAAATATGCTTCTATGGAGAAAATGAATTATAATTGCTTTTATTTTATGATTTTCTTATTGTGTTGAAAGAAATGTTTATTGAAGAATTATGAATATTATTTTATTGATTATTAAGTAGTTAAGTGAAACAACTCGAGAATACATTTTCAAAAGTTTTTCATTTAAAAATTTAAATATTAATTTTAAACTAATAAAATTAAAGGACATTATTATATTTAAAATAAATTAATTAGTACCTTATGAATTTATTTAACAAAATTTAAGGTAAATATATTTTATATTTGTTGCATCAAACCTCAAAACTAAATTAAACACATCAAAAACCCATAAACCAATTGAAAAATTAAACAAAACCCATAATTTAGGCCAAACCAAACTTGAATCAAACCCATATCAGCCTAGATTGTTTTGTCCCATTTCCTTCTTTCTCTCTTCTCTCCCCGTTTCAGCGACAACCCTATTCTCCGTTTCAGCGACAGCCCCGTTCCTCCCTTCAATTTTCGTTCACCAAAGCTCAAGCTCTGCCGACTTGACCACCCTCGCCTTGCTACCGATCCCTCCAACCACCGCTTTTCTTATTTTCGGTTTGTCATAGCGCAAAAGAGAGAGAAGAGCCTGTGTTATTTTCTGATTCAAGCTCCACATACAATTTCGGCCATCTGAGCTCAAGTCGCGCCGACCAGAGCTCCTTGTCATGTCATTCTTCCTCCGTTCACTCTTTCTCCACTATTGTTTTCGGCTAACGTAGCAATCAGGTGAAGCTGCGATTGTGGTTGTGATCAGGACAGTCAGCTTTTCATCCCTGCTTGCATTTTTCAGCGAAAACAGCCAAGGATTGGCTGGTCTAGGTCTCCTACGTCACCACCGGTATTCCTCCGGCGGCTCATATTTCCAATGTTGGTTAGATAAATACTTTTTTAAACTTAAGTATCTTCCTAATTTCTATATTACAATAATAACGTGATAAGACAGTACATGCCTTCGGTGTAGAATGTTACATTTATTATCTGGTCTTATAAGACCAGATAGTGGGTGTTACACGACGACTACCCTTTTCATTTCCCAGACTGATGGCAGTGGCAGTAGCTAGATTGGAGAGTAGATGTAGTCTCCGATCATTTTTACTGGAAAACTTCAGTCTCCAACGCGTTTTACAACTAGGTAAGCTGATTTTCAACCCTCTTTAGTATATATTTCGTGGATTCTTTGATCTTAGTTAAAGGAATTGAGGCATAAATTAAGTTAGTGCAGAAATTGAAATCCCTAATTACTATTTCTGCGAATTAACTTAGAAAATTTTGCTAAAACTTGTTATTGGAAACTATAATCTAAGTTTCTAGATAAGTGTGAGTAGATTACCATGCTTATGCCATGTTGTAGCAAAGAAATCAAAGATTCTTTAATATGGCAACAACTATTAAGTCGTTAGCTTAAGTTTTAATGAAGGAAATATATATTATATGTTAATCTCTTGATAGGAAATTTTGATCTTTACCTTCTAATTGGTATATAACCTGAATTCTTGTATAGAAATAGGCAAATTATTTGCTCATATTACAAATTTTTGCAAAGAAATAAAGGATTTCTTAATTACGATAGTAACCAACTTAGTTTTTTATATGAGTTACATTATTTTAAGAAAATGGTATTCTACAAAAATAATTATGTTGAGAAATAAATTGATTATCCTATAGAACATGAGTTTTGGTGGAGAAGCTTGAAGTTTTGTGTAATGGCAGTAGCCATATTGTTCATCTTAATGAGTTTGATAATGATGAGATTGTGAATGATATATTAAAATGAATATTTATTGATTAATGAATTTGCTAGCCTATGGGCTATGAGTGTAAGCGAGAATTTAGGATTTCTATGAAATGGCAGCTGCTACGAGATTGGTTCTTATGAATTTTGACTAATCAAAACTAAAAATGAGTGTGTTTTGATTTTCTTTAAGATGATATATTCTTGTTGGCTATGCTTTTACTTAGTATGAATGCGTAATCTAAGGACCTTTAAATTAAGCTTTGGAAATTTGGTTCATGCATTGATATGGAGAAAAAGAGATATGTATATAGTTTATGCTTGATTCATGAGATATATTCATATAAGTGAACATTGTGTGAAGTAGCTAATTCTAAAGCTTTGAATGTACAATACCAATTAAAAGATATAAAATAAGAGTTAATGGTGAAAGCTACTTATGGATTATGCATTATCTGCTTACATATGTACATATATATATAAGGATTGATAAATCTTATTATTTATTGGGTGCTGATTTTGGTATTAAAGAAGGATGGGAACTTGATTTGGTTGATTGCTCTACGAATGGGCTATATTGATTGAATGAATATATAGGCTACGTTGATTAAGTATTTGCCATTATTTTAACAGGTATATATTCTATTTTTAGGGGAGGTAAAGCCGAAATTTCGTTAGAATTTTAGACTAGCTATAGCAGATAGATATGCCGATAAGCTTATTAGATTAATCTTTTAATTCTCTATTTAAATAAAATTCTTCCTTTATATTTTTAATTTATTTAGATCGTCCGAGTTCGTTCATTGCTTCTGCGAATTAAAATCTCACCTAGAGTTTCTTCTTTTCTCCATTACTTTGAGTAATAATAAATAGTGCATACTATTATAAACATGCATACATTATTTGCCATATAAAGAAGCATACGTTTTTTTATGCTATTATATTATTATTAATATATGGTTATATTTTTATTTTTATCATATCTTTATGTTTGCATATTATTTGATAACTTATGCATTTTGTTGAATAATTGTTTGGTTACTTGTGTTGTGATATTGATGTACCTTGTTTGTGTGTGGACTTGGGATGTTGTGGGTTACCACAGGTTTGTGAGGGCGGTCTGTGATACTGTCGACCATAAATGGAGAGATTGGTGCCCCCTGTGCATCTATGTATGAATGATATGAAAAAAAAAAAACCACAGCATGGCCTCTTGCTGGTAATGGAAAAGAAAAGAGAGAAGGAAAAAACAATGAAAGGGCTGGTAAAGTGAGGATTAGACTGGTCAACCATGTATGAGGGATCAGCTCCCTGGTGCACACGCATGAGAGGGTAGGCCATGTGTGAGGATGACTCGTCGAGGGTTTCGGTGACGCCCCAAACCAATCTCCACTTCCTTGATTATGTGAACGTGGTATTATAGATGCTATTATTTGCCATGTGCGTGACTGATTGAGTGTTCAGCTTAGTGCCTTCAGGAATCATCTCGTTTGAATGTCTGGGACATGTGCTATTTATTATTGCTCATTGAGTTGTAAAATTAACCCCCATTTTTATTTAAATTTTTCAAGAAGCATTCTTTCTCTATTCCTACAGTAGTTCTATTTCCTACCACCACATATTTAAGAATGTAATAGATTTCTTATAACACCCTTCTTTCCATGTAACTACTATTTATATGATCAGGTTGTACGTAAATTTTAGTTGAGCTCCGCAGTTAATAGGTTTTTCTAAGATAGTTGTTTGTAAAATGCAACAAATAGTTACATTTTCAATATATACATTTAGTTAATTTTGGACTTATGCATTTCTAAGCTAGAAGTCTATAGTGTGATTATTATATGCTTACAGGCCCGTGATTTTTACATTTGATTACGATAATATGATCGGGCAGTGGTGGATATAAATGGAAATTTTACTTATGATATGGGCTTACTATTCATGATTAAGAGTTGGGACTCATTTTAGATTAGTTATTAGTTTAGGCTTACTATGGGCTTTGGAAGTCCTATGCTTACCTAAATCCTAGTATCGGTCCAACCTATGGATTTTAGTCGTGACATTAAGTAATATGAATTAGATGTGTATTGTTGTATGTATGTTGGGTGACTATGTGGTATGAATACAAAACCATATTGCATTGACTATTGAGGAATTAGTAAATGTTAAAAATAAAATTTATGTGTTAAGAAAATACTAAGATATGCAAATTTATGATTTAAATACTTGAAATAATATAACTATGTGAAAAATAGAATGTGAATATGATTAAATAAGGCATAAATCCATATGTTATAAATATGAAAATATAATGAAAATGCTAGTATGAATTTTGCATGCTCTTCCATATCTTTGCTAGTACATTGTGATGTACTGATGCTCAGAAATCATCTTGTGTTGGTACCATTTATATATGGCACAACCTAAGGGGGTGAATTGGATTTTCTAAAAATTTGACTTTCAAAAACAAAATCAAAATTCTGTTGCAGCGAAATTAGAAAGCGTTTGTGAGAGTTAGTTATCAAGTTTAGAACTTCTAGACAAAGCTTGTTGCAAGTTTAGAAAGTCTCTGTGAAGAACAGTTACTGTATTTAGAACTATTTCATAAAGCTTAAGGAAATTTAGAAAGACTCTATGAAGAATAGTTATTACATTTAGAACTACTTCATAAAGATTAAACAAATTTAGAAAGACTCTATGAAGAATCAGTTGTTGCATTTAGAACTGCTTCATAAAGCTTAAGAAAATTTAGAAAGACTCTGTGAAGAATAGTTATTACATTTAGAACTACTTCACCAAGCTCTTTACAAGTTTAGAAAGACTCTATGAAGAACAGTTATTGCGTTTAGAACTGCTTCACAAAGCTTAAGCAAAATTAGAAAACTGATTATAACTCATATTATGATTTGTATTGAATGTAGAAGGACAGATTAGAACTTGGTATAATCACAATACATAAATCTAGAGTTCTAATGTTCCACAGAGATAAAGCTTATTCACGTTTAGAAACAGAAACTCATTAACAACTTTGCATTTCAGAAAAGATTAATAGTTGTGTAAACAAAATATAATCAAGTAGAACTTTAGAAGATAAAAGAAGATAAAAACCAAGATTATAGTGGTCCGGCACTAACTCGCCTAGATCCACTCCCCAAGACTCATCTTGAGATCCTTCACTATATTATCTATTTTCAAGGGTCAGAGACAAACCAACTTTACAAGGAAATACATTAACACCTAGATCTAACCTTTGTCCCACTAGATTTCTAAAGGTTCTAGTCAACCTCAACCCATTCTGTTTTTGCAGAGAACATAAACTCACATCAACACATTAGAATCTCACACAAGGAGAAGGTTGCTTGGTAACCTATTACACCATAGCTTTTCAGCTAAGCTATTACACAAAAGTTTTTCATTTAAAAAAAACCTCTAGTCTATAACAAATTACAAAAATCTATACAGACAGAGAGAAACTCAATTATAAGCACATGAAGAATAGAAAATAGATTTTGAAAACAGAAATAAAGTTGTTCTTTAGAAAATGTTATTAATAATTTTCTTTTCTCTTTGAAAAATATCTCTTGAAGCAAATATATGAAAAGAAATAAGGGGGTTTGAAGAGAGAGCTTTGAGAGATATAAAACTTTTAATCAATGGACACTTACTTTTGCAAAAACTGAATACTCAAAAGAAGAAGCAACATTTTTATAAGAGGAATGAAAATCCGATTATAAAAGCCATTGATCCTTTGCTTTAAAGAATATCTTTGACTTTTGGAAAAAAAAAAAGAAAAGATATGTGAATCTTTTACAAATGGTTGATTATTTGTTGCCAAAATAATCAAGCCAAAATCTTTTTCATTTAGGTAAGTGGAATTAAAAGAGCAAAGATTTGACTTTTCTTTTTAAGGCAATTTTCGAAAATATCTTAAAAATGATTTTGAGAGAGAGAAAAATAGATTTTGTGCTTATAAGGGAATATTCTCTCTATCCTACAATATATTCTAAGATATTAACCACTAGAAAAATCTTTAATAATCTTCATAGTCTTCAAAGAATCTTAGATTGTAGGAACTTGCCTTCTTTAGCAATTTTCATATTAAAAATCTGCATAAAATAACTTTAGCACATACAAGAATATTAAATTTATTTGTTTTGCATAATCATCAAAATCTCAAGATAAAATTAACCCTTGAGCCAACAATCTCTCCCTTTTTTATGATGACAAAACTAATAAATTAATCAAACATAAAATCTTGTGCTCCCCCTAAGTTTATGCATATCAACAAAATACAAGTTCTGAACATAACAGATTTATCATGAAGCAAGAGTAGAACTTATATAAAAACTCCCCTTAAATAAGTGCAGTATAATATTTGTGGGGATTAGAAAAGATTACAGATTTAGAGACTGACATTAGAATTAAAATTGAGTTCTAAGGTCTAACAATCAGAGCAGACATTAGAATTAAAACTGAGTTCTAAAGTCTAGCAATCAGAACATACAAAGCATATTCTATTCACGTAGAAACGAAACATTAGAACAAAAATATCACAGATTAGAACATGATAAGCAAAGAGATTAAGTACTTAAAGAAATATACTATTGTGTTCTCCTCCAAGTACTCAAGCATCAAGTGTACTGTGTTCTCTCCCTTTTTGTCATCATAAAAGAGGGTTAGCAAATCAGAGCAAAATAGAAAGAGAAACAAAAAATAAACAATGCAGTATAAACAGAGCTAGAAAATTTTAAACAGAATGCAATAAAACAAATTTCAAACACAAATATAAAACAAAGCAAATAAAAAAATGTTCACAAAACAAAATAAAAACATATAATTATAACAGGTTGGGAAGGAGTCACTACAGTTCTGATTCAGTTCTTGGCCTTTTAGAACTTCTGAGGTTCTGAGTAGGTGAGGTCACAGCTGGATTCTCAGATCTTTTAGAAGAAGGATGTAGAGGAAATTTTCTTCCATGAACTCTATCCCTCCCAGCAGTATGCTTAACTCTTTTAGGCTTCTCAGAAGTAGGAATGTAGGGCATAACCTTAACTTTGAGAGTAGCAAGTCTTCTCTCATTGACATTCTTCACTTTTTCCATAGACTCAATGAGAGATTGAGTGTGTGCTACCACAGCCTTGCCATGCTTGATGGCCTCATCAAGTTCCTTGTTGTGCTATTCAAAGAGATCTCTTTCCATTTTGTTCAACATTGCCTCTCTACTTTTCTGTGCTTAAATGTATTCTAGAGTCTTCTTGACTTCAGTTTTAGGCTCCCTTTCCTCTTCATCACTTATTTCTAATTTCTCAGTTTTAGCATCACTGGCATCTTTAACTACTACTTCTTCATCCTTTCTAGTTGTCTTAGATTCATTACTTCCAAGATCCACAAAATTCCTTTTATCTTGAGGCGCTTCAGTTTCAATCTCAGCTTCCTTTCCTTTCTTTTTTTCTTGTTCTTTTTCTGGTCCTATTCTTTTTCCATTTCTTCCCCTTTCTCTTTTTTTCTGCTTCTTCTCATTTTCCTTTTTCTTTTCCAATCTCCTCTTTTTCTTCTTACCCTCAGCTTCCTTTTTTTCTAAACTCAATTTCTTCTTTTCTATTCTTTTTTCTCAACTCTTTCTTTTTCTAAAACATCTTTTTCTATTTCTTCTTCATCTTCTTCATCTTTCAATTTCAAAGAGTTGCTATCTAATTTTGAAACATTATGACACTCCTTCTTTTCTAAATCTACTCCTAGAAACTCAAAAATAGGAGTCAACACCATACCATAGGGTAGCTTTTTAGGATTGCTCTGCATCTTATCACAAATTAAAAAGCTTCTTTTCAACTATGTGCCACATTATGCACAATTCAACTTGATTAACATAAGTGAGCCACTCTTAGGATAGATGTAGTGCACAACTAATTTGTACAACCACTTCATATTTTCATTAAGATTAGAGCATTTAATCACACTCTGTTTTTCTGCAGATCCCTTTCTAGTAATTTTTCTTATAAACTCATCGTTTTTGTGCTCATCAACCCTAGTGGTTTCCTTAATTTTAGTTACCATAGACCCACTTTTTGGAATTTTATAAATGTCGCTTAGGTCTGTGTAGGATAACACTCTAGTTTCTCCATTAATTTTCATAGAGAACACTTCTGGACCAGTGGCTTTAAGAGAGCCATAGAATTCTTTCACCATAGTAAGGGTTATTCAAAGACAAGAACTCCATCCACCCTTGAACCTCAAACAACTCGCTAAAATTGAACTTTGGTTTCCCAAAGAACTTCCAATCAATCACGTAAGAGCGCATAAGAGGATTGGGGAAAGGACAGATTTACCTTTGCCACGAGAAGCTGAAATCTTTTCTTTCGCCTTTTCTTTTCCTCTCAATTTCTCTGGTTTGCTTTTCAATTTTTCTTTTCCTGAACTCGATTCCATTACTGATTTCTTCAATTCTATCTGTTGCTTTTTGTACTTCTTAGTTAACTTCTTGAGAATTTTTAATTCTTTATTAGTTATAGAATCAGAGGAGGAGGAGGTGGAACTGGATTTGGTCATGTTTCGGGTTTTGGAATAGAGAGGAATTAGGGTTTCGTTGTGGGAGAGAGATAGAGAACTGTTTTGGTAGAAGAAAGAGAAAGTACTTAAGAGAAATTATGGTTTTAGGAGAGCGAGAAACAACTTAAAAGAGAAGTTATGACAGAGGCGTGGGGGAGAAAAGAAAATAAAATGAATATAACGATTTAAAAGAAAACTAAACCGACTTATGAAAAATTTAAATAAAAGAACAAAAAAAAAATAATGCTAAAAAAAATGAAAGTAAAATAAAAAAAAAACTGATTGTTTTGATTTGTCTAAAAATAGAATCTGATGTAGATGGTGACATTAGAATTCCACATCAGAACTTTATACAGCTCTTTTAGATACAAAAACATTTTTCAAAGAAAATCACATAGAATAGAATTTTAAAACATAACACAAAATAGGTTTTTCAATCTAAAATATAGAAAGCATTTAGAACATACACACAGAATTCTAAGTTAAGAGTTTTCAACTAACATATCCAGTTCTCTTCTAACTAAGCAGAATTGGCTTTCATTTAAAGGTTTAGTAAAAATATCTGCCAATTGCTTTTCTGTAGGAATGAACTCACCTTTTTTAATATGATCACGTATGAAGTGATGTCTGAGTTCTATATGCTTGGTTCTAGAGTGCTGGACTGGATTCTTAGAGAAGTTGATAGAACTTATGTTGTCACATCTAATTGGAACTAATTCTAATTTCAGATAAAGAGTTCTTGCATTTACCCTGCCCTCGAAGCCAAACAAGCCAGGCATGGGGAAAACTTAGTGCTCACAAGCCCAGATCTGCAGCATAAATAACTGAAAAATCAGTGAATAAGAGGAAAAGCAAGAATAAAAGCAGAAAATAGACAATATTCGGAAGATGAGAATTTATACCTCAATGGCCCGCTTGCAGCCGACCTTTAAGTGCCCTCCTCGGACACACAGGTCCATGCCATAATACAGATAAGACAGGGTGGCAGCTTCCCTATTGAACTGCCTGGAGGCATCTAGGTCTTGGAGTGGTGGAAGCAATGCCAAATTCGCGTCGTTACCATAATTCATGAATAAAATGGTCAACAGCAAATAGAATAAGTAGGCTCGAGCCACCACATCACGTCTATCTCCACCACCTACTCCCGGGGCATCTCCTGATAGTTAGAATTAATGCTCTCATATCTAACCCTCTAATTAGAAATGGTGGGCTCCATACCAATAGCAGCCCGAAGGCTCGTTCGCAAGCCTGGACGGTCCATTATTCTCATCCTGTCATCAAAGACCACTGACCGTCCTCCAAACGGTAGTCCTGTGATAGCAGCAAAGTCTATCAGCATGATAGTCATCTCGTAGAACCGCATATGGAATGTATGTGTGGTATCAATTCACCGCTCCATTAGCGCCAGTATGCTAGACTGCAGAGTCCGCCCTTGTAACCTAGGAAGAGTGTCCATAAACGACTGAAGCTTGCCTCTCGGACGCGCTTCTATACTTGCTTGGGCAGTCGGTCAAACCATTCACCATCCGCATAAGTGTTGTTGCCGGATTTCTCGTGCCTGGAGCACTTCTGTAAAAATAAATCACTGTAAGTATGCTAATAAAAGTGCAAAGGCATGTGTTTTTATGTTTTTGATATAGATAAGTAAGGAAAACGATGGAACATCACAAAAAATTAGGTGTCGCACAATCACTGCGGCGTAAGCCGTAGTGTAGTGGAACAAGCCACTGCTCAAGTGTCGCACGCCACAGGAACATAGACCAGCTAAATAGACTTTAGACTAGCACATGCCACAATGGCCTGCCACAGGCCCAAAATGCCCAGCAACACCCAAAAAGGTAAATTCTACTTGATTTTTGGTTTCTATCCTAATGTTTGGATGTTTCTAGCCCTAATAATGCAGGAAAAATAAAGCACATATGTCAAAATACCTCAATTTTGCCCCAACAAAGGTGGTTGGGCACATCGCGCAGCAGATTGATTGCAGTCCCTGTATCCAGAACAAACTCCCGTAGCTTCATGTCATGGCTCAAGGGACGAGTCACGAAGTTGATAATCTTGTCGCCTGGAAGCTAGTCTATGACATTCTCGGCAGCCATGATTTTCGATTGCAAGAAGAAGCAAAGAGAGAGTTTGAGGGAAGAGAAGTTTGAAACATAGGTTGAAAGTCACAAATGAATGTCACTTTCACCTTTTATAAGGAATAATGGGCTTATGGGCCTGGCTTACGCATTCGCGCTCAGTTTGGCCCAAAGGCCAACCAGCGACGTCCAGCTCTCATACTTAGTCGACAACTCGTCAAGGGCAACATACCGTTGGCCATAGGTAAGTCGTCTCGTTTTCCGTGTGTTGACGCGTGTCTTTAGGCCCCCACCTGATCCGATGAGGATACGAGGATGCAAAATGAAGGGTTAATGCTATCTAGAAGTCTTTTAATCCAAGGATTTAAATCAAGCCAATTTAAAGTTTCTGGTTGGGTCAGAGTTGCATCACCCAACTGTCAGTCGCGTCACCCAACTGTCAGTCGCGTCACCCAACTGCCAGTCACGTCACCCAACTGCCAGTCGCCTCACGCAGCTATGAAAATGAGCTGCGTCACGTAGCTGTGTCCTGACCTACCTCTATAAATAGATCTTTTTCTCATGTTTGAGACAACGGGGGGGGGGGGGGGGGGGGGACGATTTGGAAACCCTAAAAAATACACTCTGCGGCCACATTCTCCTCCAGAAACTCTTGTGAGTTGATTTGAAGGAAAATCGCCATTAGATATCAATTTTAGGTGAATCAAACCATAAAAAGAGAGAAAATAACAAAAGATAAAGAAAACACACTTAAATCCTTGGAAACAAAGCTTCTGGGAAATTAAACTACCATTTGTTAAGACATTCAATCCATTTACAATCCTCAATCTGAGGATTAGGTAATTTCTTTAACCTTCTTTGTATTTTGTACATATTTTTGTGGTTTTAGTAATTTAGGCTTCTTTAAATTGTATTTTGTTCATATTTGGCCATTTTATATATCTTTAAATCACATTTAAATACGAAATGACGTAAATAAACTGTTTGAAAACGAGCTTAGGCAAGAACAGCTGCGTCACGCAACTGTTCATCCAAGAACAGTCGGGTGACCCAACTATTCATCCAAGAACAGCTGCGTCACGCAACTGTTCATCAGGAACAGCTGTGTCACGCAACTGTTCATCCAAGAACAGTTGGGTGACGCAATTGTTCATCCAAGAACAGCTGCATGACTGTGTCACGCAGCTGTTCATCCAGGAATAGCTGGGTGACGCAACTGTTAGCTGTGTGACCCAATTGTTCTAAGCTTCCAGAGTTAATTTCTTCAATAAATCTGAAAATGCCCAGCTATGAACAGATCACAGTTTAATTAGGCTTAGAATACTAAAATGTGATTTTGTGTGTTTATTTGTATGAATTTTACAATTTTTGTTTAAATTAAAAATGAAATTAAATTTGTTGATTTATTAATAATTTGCATGTTTAGGATTAAATAGGAAATAATAATAGAAATGTGATTTTAGTGTTAAATAATAAATATGCATGATTTTGGTTTTGGGTTTATGGGTTTGAATTTAAATCGGGTAGAATGTATTTTAGGTCCGGTTTGTTGCCCGCCTTGAACCATAAGGCAAGAGCGGGTCTTTTATTTATTTAGTTTAATTGCTTTGGTTTGAGTGAATGTGATAATTAGATTTGATTGGGACGATTAAATAATTTTCCACATAAGAACTCGGTCCGATTCATTTGGGTTGGGTTTAAGTAAATAAATAAATTGGCTTTTCTAACTAAAATAAATTAGACATCGTAGGTTAAAAGAGGCTGGATTTTTTGGGCGTCGGCTTCCAACGGGCCGGCGTAACCAATTCCCTTACCCAAAATCGCAATGGTGCGCCTGACCAGTCTTTTAAATAAATTGGGTTTAAATGGAGTCATCTTTTATAAAATTGGAAATGGTCCCATTGCCGAAAAAATGGGTGGCGACTCAAAAATGTTTTATAAGACCGATTTATAAGCATCGTATCTAATAAAATGTTTTGTCACCGTTATTCAAAATAAGATCTTTTCCAACCAAATAATAAAAAGACACGTTTTTCAGGTCGCTCAGGGGCGGTATGAAAACAGATTGGCGACTCCGCTGGGGAAGCACCCGCTAATCCCCGGTTATTTTTTAATAACTAGTCGGTTGCAATTAGGAATTAACTCTGAAAACCTACGTTTTCTAAAAATTGTAAATAAAATTAGTTAGAAAGCCGCCGGAAAATTCTTTAATCGTCCTTGTTTGTTTGTTTGCTTTGCTTTATTTTTTCTAAGTTCTTGCATTCATACTGCATTTCTCTCTTCTCACCACTTTCTACCCAAATTATCCCTCGGTATCATTGTTAACTTTGAAGGTGGATCCAGCCTAAACCTTGCGTTTTAGGCACATCCATCCGAGAATTAGCAATTTTACCAACCGCAAGCCCAGTACCTTAAAGGTGCGTTAAAAGGAGTAGGCCCACATGAAAGCCCGAATCCTGTTTGCGGAACCCAGACTTTGTAAGCCCAGTAGACTGAAGCCCATGCATGTAGTTGAAAGCCCTAGTCACTTCCACATACAAAAAAACCTGAGTCTGTGTGCTATTATTCTGTCGTATTCATTCCGAGAGTTTATATCGTCAATCTCAAAACCTCCTACTGGTTGTCGAGATTAGACCAAATCTTATGAAACAGATGTCGGAATGTTTACCAACAGAATTCGTGTGCGGGAGAGATAAGGTTGGAAGGCATGCATTTCCCAATTCCTGTTCCCTACGTGTTATAAACTGTTCATGTACTGTGACATTCATGCATCACATAAAGGAACCTCTCCTGCGCAAATGCAACGACAGAGGAAAGGCAAAAGCATCAGTTACATCGTCTTCTCAAACAGAAGAAGAAGAAGAAGACGAGTCGCTAGATGGAAGTAAGTTTTGAGTAAAGCGGATGCCTTATAGCAATCACAGGAGAATTTGCAGGTCACAGTTTTTGACATGAGACAGCAAATGCACACGATTCAGGCAAACCAAGAACGTATGGAATGGAAATGGGTGAAATATTTCCAGATTCTCAGGAGGCCCAAGGTTTTTTGTCCTTTGTTTTTCATTTTTTGTAATTTCTTGTGGTTTTATGCATGTGCATTTTGTGTTTTATGTATGTATCCTCCCACAATGAGGACATTGTGTCTTTAGTGTAGAGGAAACCTATCCTTTCATTTCATTTCAATTCAATTATAAAAAAATGTGTAACAATAAAAAGGTCAACTTCTTTGCCTTAGTTCAATGTTTTAGTCTCTACATGTTGATTGGTTTATATTTTTGCTTGTTGAAATAGAAGTCTTGAATAATATACCATGATTAAGAGATTTAAATGCTTATATGAACTTAGGTATTAAGATATCACATATGAAATTCTTCTTTAGCAAATATTAATCTTTAATTAACCATCTAGACATTATCTTTGACTTTAGAGAAGCATGAATCCTAACTTAAATGAAGAATAGGAAGGAAAGGGAAACTAAAGCCATAATGCCTGTATGTTTCAAGTCAATAAAGGATGAGGCTATTTTAAGAGAAAAATTAAAATACGATAGAGGGAATAATGGAAATCCGTTCTAAAACAAAGTGGTACGGAGCATAAAATGCAACCACTTACTATTTACATTCCCACATCTCTCTATATAAGAAAAAAAGAAGAAGAAGAAACGAAAATGTGGTATGGAGCATAAAATGCAACCACTTTGTGAGATAGAAATAGGTTACCTAAAAATGCCTTGAGATAAGAAACAATACATGTGTGCTAAAATTGTCCTAAATACATCCTATTTTGTATTCTAAGGAAGGAGGATTGCCTATCTCATATTTCAAATGACTAGATTTTGTATACTTTAGATTCTATTTGCTAGATTGAAATTTCAGTTGTCATATTCATTTATACTACTTACTTCATAAAACACATCAAATCTCTTATCTTTGGAAGATTACTTAAGAAGTCTAAATCAACGAGTAAAAATAAACCTGATCAACATGAGTTCAAAAGAAAGATGAATGTTTTGCTTAGGGACAAACAGAGAACTAAGTGTGGAGGAATTGATAGTCTCGCAAAGAGGGCAAATTTTGCTATGTTATTTTCACATAATTTGTGTGACTGCATGTTGTTTTTATACATTTTACATTTGCTCGTGTTGTTTTTGTTTCAAAGTTATTATAGGAATACAATTTGACCAAAGGAATGAAAAAAAGCTTGCTTTTATAAGAAAAAGAGGACCGGTGGATCTATTCATCCAAGAACAGCTGCATCACGCAACTGTTCATCAGGAACAACTGTGTCACGCAACTGTTCATCCAAGAACAGTCAGGTGACGCAACTGTTCATCCAAGAACAACTGTGTCACGCAGCTGTTCATCTAAGAACAGCTGCGTCACGCAACTGTTCATCCAGGAACAGCTGGGTGACGCAACTGTTAGTTGTGTGACCCAACTGTTATAAGCTTCCAGAGTTAATTTCTTCAATAAATTTGAAAATGCCCAGCTATGAACAGATCACAGTTTAATTAAGCTTAGAATACTAAAATGTGATTTTATGTGTTTATTTGTATGAATTTTACAATTTTTGTTTAAATTAAAAATGAAATTAAATTTGTTGATTTCTTAATAATTTGCATGTTTAGGATTAAATAGGAAATAATAATAGAAATGTGATTTTAGTGTTAAATAATAAATATGCATGATTTTGGTTTTGGATTTATGGGTTTGAATTTAAATCGGGTAGAATGTATTTTAGGTCCAGTTTGTTGCCCGCCTTGAACCATAAGGCAAGAGCGGGTCTTTTATTTATTTGGTTGAATTGCTTTGGTTTGAGTGAATGTGATAATTAGATTTGATTGGGACGATTAAATAATTTTCCACATAAGAACTCGGTCCGATTCATTTGGGTTGGGTTTAAGTAAATAAATAAATTGGCCTTTCTAACTAAAATAAATTAGACATCGTAGGTTAAAAGAGGCCGGATTTTCCCGGCGTCGGCTTCCAACGGGCCAGCGTACCCAATTCCCTTACCCATAATCGCAATGGTGCGCCTGACCAGTCTTTTAAATAAATTGGCCTTAAATAAATTGGGTTTAAATGGAGTTATCTTTTATAAAATTGGAAACGGTCCCATTGCCGAAAAAATGGGTGGCGACTCAAAAATGTTTTATAAGACCGATTTATCGGCATCATATCCAATAAAATGTTTTTTCACTGTTATTCAAAATAAGATCTTTTCCCACTAAATAATAAAAAAGACATGTTTTTCGGGTCGCTCGGGGGCGGTACGAAAACTGCGTGTTGCAACATTATTTCAATAACATTCACACGGACACGCATAGATTCACGAGTAATCAAGCTCATGTAAATACACATGAACTCACACAAATTCATGCATTTTCATGTAGAATCATGTGTCACACGCACACGCTTTTTCGAGCTTAATCACTAAAATTTCTAACCATAATTGGCCGAAAAGCCTTTTTTTTCCCTGTATTGCAAGAATTATTTTACAAGAACCTCCTTGAGTGGAGCATTTCAGAATTAAGATGTCCCAAGTGGTGCACCTATCCGTCCCGAACGGTGCACCCCTGAAGCTGTCCCGAGTGGCTCACCTAAGCCGTCCTCAGTGGCGCACCCCTAAAGCCGTCCAGAGTGGCGCATCCTTGAAGCCGTCCTGAGTGGCTCATCTAAGCCATCCCATGTGGTACATCTCATTTTACTCTCTCTGTCCAAAGGACAACCTCCCACAGTGGAGCATTTTAGAAACTGGATCGGCCGAAGTGTCGTACTTATTCATCCGTTGAAGCCATCCCAATGCGCACCCCTGAAGCCATCCCCTGTCGTGCATCTCATTCTGCCTCTCACCATCCGAAGGATAACCTTCCAAAGTGGAGCATTTTAGAAACCGGGTCGACTGAAGTGTCCTACTCATTCATCCGTTGAAGCTGTCCTAATGGTGCATCCCTGAAGCCGTCCTATGTGGCGCATCTCTTTTCGCATCTCATCGTCCAAAGGACAATCTCCTGAAGTGGAGCATTTTAGAAATCGGGTCTGCCAAAATGTTGTACTCATTCATTCGTTGAAATCGTCACAGTGATGCACCCCTGAAACCGTCCCATGTGGCACATCTCATTCCACGTCTCACCATCTAAAGGATAACCTCCCGACGTGAAGCATTTCAGAAACTGGGTCAATCGAATATCATACTCGTTCATCCATTGAAGCCGTTCTAGTGGCGCATCTCCAAAGTCATCTTGTATGGTGGATCTCATTCCACCTCTCAACGTCCGAAAGGCAATATCCTAAAATGCAGCATTCTAAAACTAAAGCCATCAGCTAGCACAATCAACAGCAGAAGCCATCAATAACCACCATGACGTAACTCATCTGCCTGTCAAATGCCGTAATGGTAATCCACACCAACAAAGCTGCCAAAATGGTGCACTTCATCTGTCTAAGCCGTGTATGCCACGCAAATCGGGTAAGTATTTTCTTACTTACACGTCTACTGTACACTTTGATGATATTTTGCTTACAAAGCAAAACATTATCAAAGTAGGGGCAAACTGTAAACGCTTAAGTTTTGCCCCTAATGGTTCAGTAATGATACACCATTTTTCGTATAAATTTGGATCAAGATTCCTGATTGCCCCATTTCTCAGACCAATGGTTGGTGGTTGAAATTATCGATATGTTTAACCATTTTTACTTTTTCGGGTCACTGGGCATTTCGCAATGAAACCGGACATGGGAAGCCCTTAGGGCTCACCCGGCATATTTTTCGGTGCACTATCTTGTTTCACGTGTCACTCGGTCCAATTATGTAAAGTGGACCCGGTCCCATTACGGGGCCTGATAATGACATTTTTTCCACGTCAGCCCTAAATAAGGCCACCATACCCTCAAATGTCTATAAATAGGCATTG
The DNA here is from genome assembly GCF_041381405.1 of Jatropha curcas. NCBI lineage: Eukaryota > Viridiplantae > Streptophyta > Magnoliopsida > Malpighiales > Euphorbiaceae > Jatropha > Jatropha curcas. The sequence goes on along the minus strand of NC_143151.1, from coordinate 13,163,267 downwards.
GGGGTGGGCTTTGAGAGAGGATTTTTGGATTAGAGGGGACCTATTGCTCTTTAAAAAGTTAAGCGAAAGATCAAAGGCAACAAGTGTTACCCTTTGATCTTAAGTTGAGATTTTCATTTTATTCGATCACAAAGACCCCAAAAATCAATCAAAAAAAAATCCTAAAAACACATTTTTAATCTTCAACGTTGGATTATTGGATCAAGGACCAAAGGGTTGGGTTTCTTCATCCATTTCCATCTAATCCTCAAAGGAATCTCTGAAAGGTAGTTTTTGAGAACCTTAAACCCATTTCTCCATCTTTTTGTTTTCTTTTTCAGTGTTCTAAATAGCTATTCTAGGTCTGGTTGTGAGGGAAACCTAGGATAGACCACTAAGAGGATTCTGTGCCTTTATGGCGCGCAGCTCGAGGCGTAAGCCACTATGTGTGGTGTGCTCCATAGGCATGTGGCTCACGCCACAAGCATGTAAATCCTCTTGTTTTTGCTTTGTTAGGCCCAGAAGCCTTCCTGATCTGGGAAAGGCCCTGCGCCACTACGTGTGCCATGCGCCATAAGCATAAGGTGCACAACACAGCCCCCTGTGGCATAAGGTATTTCAATTCAGAGGCTTTGAAAGTATGGAAACCCAATAAACGACCCGATTCAGGGATCCAATGGCCAAGCTTCGACCTTAAATGGTTCATGATGTGTATTAGGTCACATATAGATCAAATAAACAAATAAAACAAGATTGAGAACAATGATTCATGTATTTGCTCATCTTTCAAAGATGAACATCAAGATTATGAGTTTAAATCTCATATAATCATTTAAATTCCTAAACTTTAATTACTGTTCTTTAATTTACAAGCACTCTATTATTCTACCCTTTAATTTATGCCTTTAAATTCAATGCCTAATGCTCATTATTGTGCTAACATACATCATATCTCCATCATGCGATTGAATACTGATTATTGGATGGGATGTATGATATTATGATTCCGAGAATAATGTTTATTTTGTATTTATGTTGATTATGGATGTTTTATTCTTGTTATGCTTTCGTATTGTATTATTACAAAATGTAAAAGGTCCATAAGGATCCCTATTATTGCTTATACTTAATATTAATTGGGTTTGAGAAATTTGGAGGGTTGAGGGTAGATTGTAATAATTAGGATGTTTCATAACTCTTTTCTCCTCCCTCCTTTCTTTTTGGATGCTTTATGTTTCATGTTTATTAAGTTTGTAATAATTTGTGTGAATGACATAGTTTTCTAAAAATTCCATGAAAATCATTTTACATCTCAATTAAAAGGTGATCTCATTATTAAGTATTGTGAATCTTTGGACAACGTGGAGGCCGGTTTAGCCGGGCGAAATGGGTACCTAACACCTTCCCATTTCGTACCTAACTCCCAAGCTCGTCTCTAGTTTAAAATCGGAAGAATCGACTAATCTGAGAATTTTTCCCTAATAAGGGTAGCGACTCCAAAATAAAGCTCTTACCAAAATAAGAGAACCTTTTTCGAGGATTAAATGGGTTTAATAAAAGAAAACCATTTTGATAAATAAAATCAATCAAGCTCGTTCGATTCGGTTCTTTCCAAATCCAAACTTTTAGTAAAAACCATGCGTCCTCACCTGCATCTATCTGTTTGGTCACTTCCTCTTTAATTTTCTCAGCTCATTCTGGTCTTAACCTTCTTCTCTTCTATTTCATTGGCTTGGCTCCAGGATATAGAGGAATTGTATGCTCGGCTATAGACCTATCTATCCCTGGCATGTCTTCGTAGCTCCATGCAAAGGCTTCCTTTTTGTCCATGAGTAGACTTTGAAATTTTGTGTTTAAGTCTGCATTAGGTTTGGCCCAATTAATAAAATTCATGGATTATCTTTTGTGCCAATATTAAATTTAAGCATGCATGATGAGTTAATGTCAAATATGCGCATGCGCTTATCTACTTGATGAATGGAACCATCAGGAAAGACATCAAATAAGTAAGCAAAATTAAAGTTTGTTTCATTGAAAAGCATTGGTAATTCATTACAGTCAAATTCATCCTTAACAGAAATTAACACATCAGAAGAGGTCTCAGCTTCTTCAAAGCTCTCCTCAATAGAGGCCTAGATCGCTTTAAGCACTTGATCCACAGAGTCCTGTTCTTCCTTCTCGGCGCATGCCTTCTTATTACCCTCTTCTTCTTCCTTTTGTTGGGTCGATTGATCCTCCTTCTTGTCTTCTTCCTCGGTCGCTCTTAGCCCCTCAACCCCCTCATTTTTTGGGTTCTTTCTCGTTTTTCTTCTTTTCTTCAAACTCTAGTCCTCTGGGCTCAACCGCCAGATTTCAATTACATCCGCAAAGATCTTTAGACCTGGGTATGTTCTCCCTTCATGCTCGAATGGCTCTATCAGCAAAAATGGAGAGGAATGCTCACTTGAATGGACGAAACATCCATCCATGTCCAACCAGTCATATGTCTTCTTTGGTGTGCTTCCAAGTTTATAACCCAAGCCTAGGCAGTCTCTCTAGATGTGAATTTCAGGTAGTTCTGTAATGCCTTGTTGGTTCTTTTTGAGTCCTTTCCTTTCCTCACGATTCATCTTCTTTATGATGTTGGAGATAATAAGCCCCATGTTAGTGCTTAGAACTACAATTTGAAAACCAGTCCATAGGAGGATGACGTGCTTATCAATGTTTAGTGTGGCTACACTCCTTTCATTAACAACAGGAACAGTGGTGACCTCATCATTGAATGGAAACTTAATTTTCTAGTGTAGTGTTGATGGCACACCTCCCAATGAATAATACTGTGGGCACCCGAGCAGTAAGGCAAATGTAAGGGGAATGTCTATCATAATAAATTTTGTTTCCTTTTCAATCGACCCCACTTTAACCATTATTTTGAATATGCCTTCCACTTGTCTCTTAGAGTCGTCATAGGCTTGAATAACAACATTAGAAGGTTCTAGGTCAGACAATTCCATCTTGAATTTTGAAAGAAGTTTCAACGAACAAACATTTAAAACTGACCCATCATCAATCATGACATTTCATATGATCCTGCCTCTTACTTCAGCCTTTATAAATAAAGCCTTGGTGTGATTCCTTCCTTCGGGAGGAAGCTCGTCATCAGAACAGGTGATTGTGAGGGGATTATATTGAACCAACCCCACAAAATCAGCTGTAGAAATGGATGATGAGACCGGAATCTCGACCATGGCTTTCAATAAAGCTTCGCATGGGTTCTTTTTAACTGTTTTATCAGTGCATCATCTTTAGCTTCTTTCTTTGGTACAGCCTATGGGCTAGCCTTCTCACTTTCTTCTCTAGGCTTGATCATGTCAGGTTGATACACTCGACCACTGCGGTTCATACGATTCATAGCTTTTGCTTCTTCCTCTTCCTTGCTACTCCACACGTTAAGATTAATGAGATTCATTATCATCTCATCTTCACTTCCTACCCAAACTTCCTCGTTCTGGTTGAATCACTCTTCATCACTATCATCCTATACATTCAGGACCATCACATAAATCTACTCCAACAATTACTCTCTCTCTCTTTCTTCCTCCTCCTCTTCAAATTTAGCCATCATCTCCTCAAGAGTCTTTCCAAACTCAACCATATAAAGATTTTTAAGAGGCGGCACATTACAAAAATTCAGAAGTGGATTGGTTCTCGTGCTCGGCCTTATTGTTTCTAGGTCAGTTACCTTGCCTTCATCAATCAAGTTCTAAATCTCATGTCTCAACTGAAGGCATCAGTCGGTAGTGTGACCGTTGCCTTAGTGAAAATGATAGTATGCATTACGATGAAAGTACCAGAGGAGGCCCTATTGTGAGCAATCGCAGCAGACCCTCTGGCTTCACCTTTTCAAACACCTTAGAGAGAGGAGTTCCAAAGTTAGAGTATCATCTTTGTGGGATATTGGTAGCTCTCAAATCTAAGGTAGCAGTTGTTGTATTCTTGTTGCTACTTGGGGTCTTTGCCGACGAACTTAACCCTTAGAAAATGGATTTGAAATTCCCAGTACGGGTCCCATACTTCTTATCTTCTTTTATCTTGTCTTCTATGGCAGTCCCAACCTCATACACTTGTGAGAATTCAATTAAGGGCATGTAATATAGCTTCTGTCGTAAAGCTGGCAAGGTCCCCTTAACAAAAAATCTTAATCTACTCCTTGGCATCTGGACGGTTCCTCATCTGTGTGACCTTGGCTCTCCACCTAGCCATATAATCAGTAAAGGTCTCATCATTCTTCTGCACAGTAGCTTCCTAATCCCTCAAATTGATGCTCATTTGAAAGTTGTAAGCATATTCTTTTAAAAAACTATTGGTGAGCTCGTTCCAATCTCTTCTCACCTTCTTTTCTAAGTTGTAATACCAAGTCTAAGTAGACTCGATCAAGGACATAGGAAACATCTTTAGAATCTCCCTTGACAGTAGACCCACCAATTCCATTACTGCTTTGTATTGCATGACATGCACCTTAGGATCACTTGTACCATCATATTTGGCCAACTTCGGCATCTTATAGGTCAAAGGAGTAGTGTGCTTCAATTTCGACTCTTCATCATCATCATCATCATCAATGTCTATGTATTGATCCATTCCTTTGGATTTCATGAAGACGAGCAACTTCTTTAACTTCTTATCCAGCTTCTAAAACTTTTCTGACACAACTGGCTCAGGTTCGGTCTTCTTTATAGGTACTTTCTTGGCAAAGAATTCTTCATCCTGCCAAGTGTCATCCATGTGCTCTTTTCTTTTGAATTCGCCCTTGGCCTCATCATCTTCTATTATCACCTGCTCCTTACCCTTCTCTAAGCATAAGATCTTTTCTAGGCTAGCTGACGCTATCTTCTGGACCATCTTTTCAATATCAAAAATAGGAATACTAGGCTCACCCATGCTATCGACATAGGTGGAAACTAAAACTGACAAATCTGCTTGAACTAGAAAGTTCCTAATCTCAGTGCGAGAGCCCAAAGAACTGGTAGGAACTGAAACAGACAAGTCGGAGGGAGTTGAAGGTTCTTTAACTCTAACCAAGCAATTGTCTGCTCTTAAACCTGCTCTTAAACCAACTGATTTCTTGTGGTGCTTTTTCTCTTCGAGGCGCTATCTTGGCTGCATAAGATAAATGTTAGAAGACACGACGTGATGCATGTGTGCATGGATGCATGAATATGGATGGCACACCAAAATGCAATCACACAATCATGACATCGTGAAATGCAACTAATGTTATATTCCATCGAAGCTTTATAATGACCGCGAGACCAAGATCAGAGAAAGGCCGTTGAGAACTGATAAGATCAGAATGGGCCCTATTTTGTAGCAAAATATTTACAATGACGTTTTTATTATTATTTTTTTGTATCCCTTTCATTTTGCCTCAAGTGTGATAATACTTGAACAAGGTTCTTTATTTATATATAATTGAGATTTTTTTTTCTTCTCTTTTCTCTTTTGGCATTAATAATATTTGGCTCAAAATATACTCATTTCATTTCTTTCTCAAAAAGTTGAGTTTCTACATTGATTGTTCTTTTGGGGCCTTAACTAAGTATTTATAATTTTGAAACTCAAATCCTAACATGGCTTTGTATCCTCTAGAGTGAAATGCCCAATTTCCATAAGGTGATATTGCGCATGAGCCTGAATCGCGCCTCCACACCTTAGAAGAGAGTCATGGTTTCAAGTTTGCTTTATTTCAAGCAAAAGTTGATGGGCCTCTTCTAATTGGCCTTCTTTAATTAGAGTTGGAATTGGAGGAACTTCTCTCTCAAGTACTTGGGCTTCGGCCTTGTAGTCACCATTGGAAAGAGCTCATTTGGCTCACTTTGCTTCTGGCACTTCTCTTAAGTCCTTCGCCCTTTGGCGCTTCGAACGTCGAGATCGAGCCATAATAGAATATACCTATATGGCTACAATAAGACAAGTTAAGTGATACATGAATAAAGCACAACATAATAATAGCAATAATATACAAACAAAGGGGAACCGGAGTAGGAAAATGCATGATCTCTACCCTTATATCTCCCATACACGATTCATGGTTAAAAGTCAATCTAAAAAACTAGGACATATTTGTTGGGCCCATAAACCATCATGGGATTTTGGATCGAAGTGTCTCGCATTTATTGTATGAATACAATAATCACAGATTATTAAGGTGAAGCTAGAGAGAGAAAATAGGGTCAATTATATGAGCTTTGGTCGAGCTTACTAAGTCTTGGGTTCCATAAGCGAGAATTGGTTGTTTCCTCCCATTTTACTTTAGGTCTAAGTAAATGGTGATACGGATTGTGCCAATTCTTTTAATATACTAAAAGGTACTTGACTTATGGGTAGTGTATATTAGTGGCAGATCCTAACAGTCGAATAGAGTGAAAGGATTACAACCCCCAATATCACCTTTAGGGTTTAGGGTAGAAAAGAGATTAAGAACTGATAAATGCATGAATGACATTTATAAGTACAAAAAGTAAACTCAATTTAAAGTTAATAGCATTATTACAGTTTGTGAATAAGTGGACAACTTTTGGAGTCAACTCTCTACTCGAACACAAAATCGAATATCAGAGATTTTGGGTTCGATCCCAAGCAGAGTCGCCAGGCTGAGGATACGCTTTTGATTTTTTTCCTCAATTGGAGGAAAGAATTGAATTGAACGGGCTTGGTTGATTTTATTCAATAAATCGATTTTCTTTATTTAACCCATTCATTAATCCTCAGAAAAAGGTTTTCTTACTTTGATAAGATTTTTATTTCTGGAGTCGCCACCCTTATTAGAGAAAATTCTTAAATTAGTCGAATCGACTAACTCAATTTTAAACTTGAGATAGGATCCGGGAGTAAGGTACGATATGGGAAGATGTTAGGCACCCATATCACCTGGTTAAACCGGTATCCTTGTTGTCCATTAATTCATAATTCACTTAATAATACCATGAACTAAAAATGAGATGTAAATACTTTTGATGCATTTTTTGGAAAACATGTTCATTCAAGCATTTTAATGAAACATAGAACATAAAAATAAACATTCAAAGAAAGGGCTGAGGAGAAAAGAATACAAACTACACCTAAACTACTTTCTACCCAAATGCCCTCTAAATTTCTCAATACCCAATAATTATTACAAACATGCAATAAATGAGACCCTTTAAGATCTCTTACATTTTGCCATTATATAACATCAAAGCAAAACAAGATAACAACATTCATACCATACAAACACAATATAACATTATTCACAGAAATAAAAATATACATCCACAATCATAAACCATTCATTCATTCAACAAATGCTCAAATGATGCATGTTTTAATTACAAAGTTGATAAATAGAGGGCTAGTGTAATAATAATCAAAATACATTAAGTTAAAAGGCATAAATATAAGAGACAAAATAGTAAAGATGCATAAAAGTAACGAATGTGAATTACAAGACAATAATTTAAAGGATCGAACAAGATTTAAGTTCATGGCCGTGATGTTCATCACCAAATGATGAACAAATAAACCAATCATTGCTCTCAATCTTATTTGTTATTATTTATTTGATCCACCTAGTGTATAAAAGATCGCATGCCATACCACTTAAGGTTGGTGCTTTACCACTGGATCTCAAATCGGGGCGATTTTATTAATTATTGATGTTCTAAACCTCTAAACTGAAGGGCCCAGCGCCACAGGGGAAGTTGCGTGTGCCACAAGGGTGTGGCGTGCGCCACACATAGTGGCCCCAGGCCTTTCCCAAATCAGGAAGGTTTCAGGCAAGAATAGATTCAAACAAGGGGTTTTGGTTTAAAGTGGCGTAAGCCACAAGCTTGTGGTGCACGCCACACGTAATGGCTTGCACCACTAGCTTCGACCATGCGCCACAGAGGCATAGAGACTCCCTTTTGGTTGATCCCAGGTTTTCCTCACAACTAGACTCAAAATAGGTGTTTAAAACACTAGAAAGAAAAGGAAAAGTACGATGAAATGAGTTAAAAGCTCTCATGTATTACCTTTTGGTGATTTCCTCAAAGTTTTGTTCAAGAGTGGATAAAGAGACCCAAATGCTAGGTTCTTAATCCAATCATCCAAGATTGAGGTTTAATGGATGTGTTTATGGGATTTTTAATAGATCCTTAAGGGTTTTACTGATTGAAAATGAATGAATCTCAACTTTGAGCAAAGGCAAACACAAGTTTCCTTTGATTTCTAGGTTGAGTTTAAAAAAATCAAGAGTTTTCCAAGTGTCTAAAAAAATCCCCCTTTTAAGCACACCTCCCAATGCCTATTTATAAGCAAATGGGGGTGTGTGCCCCCATTTTAAGGTTGACGTGGCGAAATGACACTAGTGGGCCCCGCAATAGGGTTGGGCCCATTTTTACCAAATCGGACCGGGTGGCATGCAAATTGAGGCAGTGAATCGAAAAGTGCATCAGGAGGGCCCGACGCGCTTGTTGGGCCCAGTTTCGTCGCAAAACATCCGGTAATCCGAAAGAGTAAAAATGATTAAACACATGTATAATCTCAACCATGAATGTTGCACTCCCTGATTACCTGCAAGTATACAGATCGCAACGTAGTAATAAAAAGATTGATCCCATAAGGAACATGTTATGTCCACTTTACTACTTATCCTTAACAATTATGTTTATAGCAATAAAACATGAAATGATTACTTAATCTATAGATAAAAATATACTACTCAAATTTAAATTTAATATACTACTTAATTTTATAGATAAAAATATAGTAGAATACTTAGAAGAATTTATTATGCACTGGATTTTCTTTTTCTATAGCAAAACGTGTAACATGCAATAAACGATTCTTTAATCACATATGGTAAAGTATAATTCAACCTCTCGGTATAGAATTACTCTATTTATTATATGTATCTCTACATACAACAAATGCCTTCTTTATCAAATATTAATCCTAACTCTTATTCTTTGATTATTTCAATAAGATAGTCTTAACTTTGACAAACCAATTAAAGATTCACATGCAAACCCAACTAACTGAATTCTATCTCTTTGATCTTTACTGAATTATTTCGTTTTGAGAATATAATTAAGTAAACTTGATTAAATAAAGATCAAAAAATAACCTAAAGAAACTTTTATTGAATGGAACCAAATAATATTGTTGCTTTGCATAGAAAAGTAATTAAGAACAACATACAAAAAGTCTTTAATAAAACAAGAGAGAGATATAAGTAATCAAACTCAAGCCTCCGGAGGGCTTCACACCTTGAGGTACTCTTTGATGTTCTTTGCACAAACAATAATAAGTGACTCTTATCAACTTATTTCTAAGTACTACTTTACTTTTCTACTATATTCTAATACTGGCTTTTCTTCTATCTTTTTCTCTCTTTTTCTCTCTTCTCTTTTATGCTTTCCTCTTAATTTGGGTTGCAATTTATAGAAGAGGAAGAGGATGTTGGTTATGATGGTGATTGGCTGGCCAAAGGATGCTTCAAATGACTTCTGTTGGGAGAAATTCTGACCTGTTCATGGAAGGACACAACTTTCGAGTGAAAAGGTAGCAGTTGAAGACATCTGGAAAAGTGACTCTCACTCGCGAGTTTAAAGGTCGCGCTCGTGATCACTTTTTATGATCTTTCTGCCTCTTCTGGAGTGCTCATCACGCTCGCGAGTTTTAAGGTCGTGCTCACAAATTTTGCTTGATACTCTTCTGTCGTTTTTGTTGTGTTCCTCATGCTCGCGAATTACGATGTCGCGCTCGCGAGTTTTGCTTGATGCCTTCTGGATCTTCTGCCATACAGATTGCGCCCGCACATATATAAGTTGCGCTTGCGAATCTTCATCTGTTCCCATGCAGCGCGACTTCATTCGCAGTCGTGAATTTGCAGAAAATTCTCCTTTCCTATACTTAGTCAAATTTTTTATACTCAAATTCATTCCTAAAATAACTTTAAACCTAAAACAACACAATAAAATGTAAAATGTATAAAAACAAACATGCAATCATGCAAATCAAGCGATTATAACTAAACAAATTTGCCCGCTTTGCGAGGCTATCAACGAACCATTGGTCTAAGAATCGGGGCGATCGGGAATCCCAATCCAAAATTATTTGAAAAACAGTTTATCATCATTGAGCCTTTACGGGCAAAATTTGAGCGTCTACCGAACTCATGGTGTGAGCTCACAAATATACAAAATTGGACGAAGCCTACAAGGCCCAACAACGTAGATCACCTGAGGAGAAGTACAGACGCTGAAGACATCCCTATCCAGTAAGGAGGCGATCGCCCTGAAGGAGATCGCTTATCCGTCTCCTGCAAACCAACTACTCAATTAGAACACCATATTCAAGAGACGACCAACCGCAGCAAGATCAGGAATTTACCCCTTTAAATAGATCGCGGTCAATATTCTTGTCTTGGGTGAGAGGACAGGGTGATTAAATTCAGTTCTATTATCCAAGAAATATGAAGGAAGATACCTCAAACCATAGAGATGAGGCCAAGTATGTGAGTTCCATAGGGATGTAGGCCATAAGACAGAGACCTGCTGGCAATTAAAGAAGGAGATCGAATGCCTTGTGTAAAGAGGCAAATTAAAGCAATTTGTCAGGAGAGATCGGAGGAAAGTGAACAAAAGGACGAGCAGGTGAAAGAATGCCACACACTAGGCACAATCTATACTATATTCGGTGGTTCGTCAAGAGGGGACATCAACTCAACTAAAAAAAGGAGAGCCAAATAAATCTACTCCATTCTACCCCAGTAAAAACTAAGCACTAGACCGCCCATATCATTCTGTGAAGTCGATGGTGAGTTTGTTGATGCCCCACAAAATGATGCCCTAGTGGTTGAAGGGATTTTGGAAAACTTTCTGGTAAAAAGGATCTTGGTGGGTGAAGGTAATGCAGTGAACTTATTGACTGTGGAAGTATTCAAGGCTTTGAAACTAGAACAGGTGAAGCTTAAACCTATCTGAATCCCTTTAGTCAGCTTGGCAGGAAAACTTGTACAACTGTTTGGATCTATAGATATAACCCTAGAGCTCGGAACCAAAGTCTGATCAAGGAAACTCAAGTTGGAGTTCATGGTACCAGACATTCTCTTTCCATACAATGCCAAATTGGAAAGACCAACCCTATATGGACAGGAAGTGGCTATATGCATCAGGTATCTCACCATGAAGTTTTACTCCGACAAGGCGAAGTCGTTGCTATTAGGGGAGACCAGAAAGTAGCTCGAGAAGTATAAATTATAACACTGAAGGGGTTACCTCTTACCTTGCCAATCATATGGATGCTAGAAGAAGAACCACCCACAGAAGAAGTCGAACACCAACCTTTTGACATTCCTAGACATAATGTAGATTTAGCTTAACACCTGTGGGTGAGCTGACCACATGGGAGGTGAAACTGAGGAAGAACTTAACGTTGGGGGGCCGATATACCGAGAGTGGTATAGAACAATATCAAGACGATTTTAGAGGACAATGTTAACAGCTTTGCCTAGACCATAGAAGACATAGTTGGTATTAGTCTCGAGACCATATCCCACAAGCTTAGCATTGACCTAAGCTTTAAACCAATAAAATAAAAAAAGTGAAATCATGGCTCAAAGAGACCACAAGTTATAGCAGCCAAAGTGGATAAACTTCTAAAGTCAGGGTTTATAAGGGAGGTGAACTACCCAGAATGGCTGGTGAACGTAGTTTTGGTACCAAAGTCTACTGAAAAATGGAGGTTATGTGTTGACTTTACTGATCTGAACAAGGCATGCCCCAAAGATCCTTACCCCCTGCCCAATATAGATCAGTTAGTAGATTCAACAGTCGGTTATGAAATATATAGCTTTGTGGATGCAGCAGCATCAGATAAGAATGAATGAGCTAGATAAGGAGAAGACGAGCTTCATCACTAATAGGAGAATTTATTATTATCAAGTCATGTCGTTCGGACTAAAGAACATAGGTGCCAGATATCAGAGGTTGGTCAATAGCATGTTTCAAGATCAGATAGGACGAACTGTAGAGGTTTGTGTAGATGATATGATAATAAAAACCACTCAGGCTGTTGACCATCCGAGAGACCTACATGAAGTGTTTGAAATATTGAATAAGTTTAAGATGAAGCTCAATCTTAATAAATTTACATTCGGAGTTAAGGTAGGTAAGTTTTTAGGTTTCATGATATCACAAAGGGGGATTGAGGTGAACCCAGAGAAGATCAAGGAAATCCTGAGATGCAAGCACCCACTTGCATTCATAAAGTTTAACAGCTGAACGGCTGAATTACAGCCTTAGGGCGATTCATCTCCTGCTCGGCCAAGAGGTGCATGCCTTTATACTGAACTCTAAAATAGGTAAAAGGTTTTCAATGGTATGAAAAGTGCCAGCTCAGCTTTGAAAAAATTAAAGATTTCTTGTCTTCCGCTCCCTTCCTGAGCAGACCCAAAAAAGATGAGCCCATGTACTAGTATTTAGCTGCTACTGAAAATTATGTTGCATTAGTATTGGTTAGAGAAGAGGAAGGTGAGCAATATCCTATTTATTACATTAGCAAAGTCCTCAGGGGTTTCGAGCTGCGGTATCCAAATGTTGAGAAAAATTAGCATTTGCCATCCTTACTTTGGCAAACCAGTTGTGCCACTACTTCCAATCTCACATTGTAACTGTCTGAACTAAACACCCCCTGAAAAAGATCCTACCCCGAGCCGAAACTTCTGGAAGATTGATGGAATGGTCGATTAGATTGGGAGAACTTGATATCAGGTATGCTCCTCGTACCACAGTGAAGGCATAAGTACTGGCAGACTTTGTGGCTGAACTTTCTAGCGAAGATGAAAAGGGTGAGCCTGAAGCCAAACTATCGAACCCCGACTACAACACTTGACAGTTGCACAGTGACGAGGCCTTAGGAAGCTAGGGAGCTACAATAGGGGTAATTCTACAAGAGCCAGAGAAGATAAAAATTTAGTATGCTGTACAACTAGACTTTACAACAACTAACAATGCTGCTGAGTATGAGGGTTTAATCATAGGGCTTAAATTTGCCCTTGAGGTAAGACCTCTAGTGCTTCATATCTTCCTAGACTTACAACTTATGGTCAATCAGATTTCAAGCACATTCACCACCAAAGAGCCGAATCTATAGTCCAGTACTATTCTCTAGCCTTACTTCTCTTACACAAGTTAGAAGAAGAAGGCAGCGTTTGGAAGATGACCTAAATAGAATGAGCCAACAATAAAGAGGCAGACTCCATAGCCAAAGTTGCAGCATGGGAAGAAGATTTACCAAGGGAAGTGATGGTGAACACCAAAACCGGCCGAGCTATAAGTTAAATAAAGCCCTTGTATCCCAACCGGGCAACAATTGGATGAGTCCGAACATTGACTTCTTACAAAATGACGTTCGGCCTAGCAATAAGCAAGAGGCGATCAAGCTTTGCAGGAAAGCGGCAAACTATGTAATGGAAAATGAAGAACTCTACAGGAGATCAAAATCACATCCTTGGGCGAAGTGTCTAACTGAGGAAAAAGGTAATTACATCACAAGGGAGACCCATAAAGATGTTTGTGGGTCACATGATGGCTCAGAGGCTATGCTTAGAAAAATACTACTCATAGGATACTACTGGCCAACAATGAAGAAGGATGTTTGCCAGTATGTTTGCTATTGTAGCACTGGTCAAAAATATGATTATGTACCCAGAAAATCCTCCTCAGAACTACAATCTTTAGGATAAGCCTAGCCTTTTGCTCAATGGGGGATAGACATTCTAGGACCTTTTCCCGCAACAATAGGGCAAAGAAAGTTTGTGTTGGTTGTAATTAATCACTTCTGCAAGTGGGTAGAAGTTGAGGCCCTCAACACCATTACCTCAGCTCGGGTTATTAACTTTTTCAGGAACAATGTGATATTCAGATATGGCATGCCCCATAAGATTGTTACTGACAATGGTAAGTAATTTGACTTAGGAGCCTTGAGATCTTTTTGTGAAGACTGGCACATTAGACTTCATTTTACCTTAATAGCCACCCACATACTAATGGCCTTGTCGAAGTCACCAATAGAACCATCCTACAAAGCTTAAAGAAGAGCTTCGATGGAGTAAAAGCTAACTAGGCAGATAAACTAAACAGCGTCCTATGGGCTTTTAGAACCACGCCTCAGCAAGCTACAAGGCACACCCCTTTCTCTTTAGTATATGGGACCAAAGCAGCAGTACCAGTAGAGATAGGCATACCTAGCAAAAAAATAAGAGCATATGAAGAGCTCGGTAGCAATAAGAGCCTAAAAATCAGCCTAGACTTGGCAGAGGAGCTTAGGGAGGATGCTGATATCCGAGCTGAAGCATACAAACAAAGGATAAGAAGATACTGTAAATGGCAAGTTCAAAGCAGGCAGTTTAGAGAAGGAGACAGAGTATGGCAAAAGGCAGAGATAACCAGAGGCTTGGCAAGTATGGGTAAATTAGGACAGAACTAGGAAGGTCCCTATGAAGTTTTGAAGCAATTAGGCCCAAGCACATATAAGCTGAGAAAGATTGAGGGAGTAGAATTACCTCAGACATGGAATGCTGATACTCTAAAAAAGGCATATTGTGTCTCCAGTTAGTAATATGTAAAATAACTTTATCTTTGAATAATAATAAGACCTCAGGTTTTTTCACTCAATGTATCATGCCTTTCAAAGATAAAAAAGGGCATGTTGCATTAAGTTTTTCCTGAAGGATCTTACTTAAAAAAAATTTTTCTTTTTAGCCTTCACATTATTCGCTAGATGACCTAAGCGGTCCTTTTCACTAAGTCCATTAGCTCAAATACACATAGTTCGCCTAGATGACCTAAGCAGTCCTTTTCGTTAAGTCCATTGGCTCAAACATACGTAGTTCGCCTAGATGACCTAAGCGATCCTTTTCACTAAGTCCATTAGCTCGGATATACATAGCTCGCCAAGATGACCTAAGCAGTCCTTCTCACCAAGTCCATTAGCTCAGACATATGTAGTTTGCCTAGATGACCTAAGCGGTCCTTTTCACTATGTCCATTAGCTTGGACATACATAGCTCGCCAGATGACCTGAGCAGTCCTTCTCACTAAGTCCATTAGCTCAGACATACATAGTTTGCCTAAATGACCTAAGCGGTCCTTTTCATTAAGTCCATTAGCTTGGACATACATAGCTCGCTCAGATGACCTAATTGGTCCTTATCACTAAGTCCATTAGCTCGGACATACATAACTCTCCCAAATGGCCTAAGCGGTCCTTTTCACTAAGTCCATAGATTTGGAAACATGCAACTTGCCTAGTAAAACTTAAGTAAACCCTTAGGCTCGGTTATACACAGTTTGGATTTTAACTTTAAATCTTAAAAGTAAAAGAAAAATACTTAGACAAATATGAAAAGCTCAACACATGAGCAATAGTGATAATTTTTATTCATTTCACAAAAAGTCATTATATAAGTGTTTTATAAGGCCTCCCTATTCAAAAAGATAAGTTACAGAAATTTTTACCCTCTATAAATCCTAATCTAGTTGCATGTCTTAATCAGTAGACCCATCCCCAGCTGCACCTCGCCCCTCTGAAGAAACAGGGTGAATATTAGTAGAAACCTCAGTTTCTACCCTTGGGGGGGACGAATCATCGACAGGTCGATTCACATCCTCTTCTCCTTTCTCATCTTCATCACCCTTATCTAGGTATACATCATTTATCCAACCCTAGTCTACTTTAGGTTGCTTCACATTCAGTGCAGTTAGAATGTTCATCCTTAAGCTTAAGGACGCCTTGGCTAGATTATCTTCCCAAGACCCCTCTTGATCCTGAAACTTCTGCAACTCCTTATCTATCTCATTTACCTTACTTTCAAGCTCTTTATTTTTGTTGAGCAAGTCCCAGTTCTCCTCTTTTAAACTGTCTACATCAGCATCTCGAGCAATAATCTCTGCCTTATGCTAAGCCTCATGTTCCCTCATGGTAACCTCAGCACCCTTTAATGCGTCCTCCATCTCATTTTTTTTTTCAGTTCCATTCAGTATATCTGTCTTATCTTGGTTATCTGAGCAAAGTTCATGTTGATGGCATTGATAGCTTAAAACAAGCACTGGTTGATTAGATCTTTAATCGCCACATTGTCCAGATGGTCGAAGCAGCGAACGTCAGCAGGGAATAGACAGTGGTGAGCCATTTCTCAGCGTCTGTCCTCCCAAAAATTGCAGTTCACCCCATACTTATGTAGTAAGTAACTCCGAATGTCCAATGCCCTTAAAGGAACATGAGGGAGTCCAGGAACAAGTACTTCCCTCTGCCTTTTTTTAAGAGGCTTAACCGTCAGGCTTGAGGGAGGCAACTCAGAATGAGTGACCCCAACAGCAGTGTCAACTTCGGTCGGCTGAGTGTCAAGTACAATCGAACACGCCTCCTTTCCCGAACTCCTAACAGCAGCCTTTTTCTTTATTGCTTCGCCATCTTAGAGCTCTTGGATTTCTTAGTTGCCATTTTTGCACCAAAGCAAGAAGCGAAAATTAAGAGATGTTAGTGTAAAGAACCAAAGGCAAAGTGATCAAGGACAAAACTTTCCTGAGAAGGAAGGGTTGGGTTTCATGGGTCCAATAGGGGAACAGGTTGGATAACCCTCGGCTATCACTTACATCAAGTTAACAGAACCAACTCCCCTAGCCTTTATTAACTCAACACAGGTTTGCTCATAGGAAGTGGGCGAAGCAGAAAGGTGACAAAGCAGATCCTCAAACCAATGGTTCGGCACTCCAAACCCCCCAGGGTATTTGACCATGAAATACTTAGATTTCCAATTTTTCAAAGAGAAAATCTTAGATTTATTTGAAAAAATGTTGCAATTGTTCTTCGCCTAGAGGAAATAGTGGTCCTTTATTAGGCGAACAGAGAAATGATCAAGCTCATGAGCCGCCCTAGCCATCACATTATACCCATCTTAGTGAGCCAGCTATATTAGGCCACACAAGAGTCTCAAGCCATTGGGGTGTAGTTAGCTGATATTAATGTTGTACTCATTAAAAAATTATTTCAGTGGTCTGAACAAAAGAAACCGAACCCCAGATTGGAAGCTTTCTTCATACATCAATAATAGAATCTCTGTCTAATGGCTCGATTACGCTCATGCCCTCTGAAGGCTGGATCAGTTTGTATTCTTGCAAAAGGTTATATGTAAAACATGCATCCAGTAGCTCGCCTTCGTCAATATCGAACGGTACGTCGGTGATTCTGACATTCTCCTTCATAGCCCTGGCTTCACCCACCCCCGAGTCCATATCCCCAATATGCTCGTCACCGGACTGATCATGTAACATCTAGACATCCTCGTCAATAGAGGAACCCATGACCCTAACCAGCAAAATGGAAAAAGGAAGAAAGGAGCAGATTGAACTTACTTGGAAGAAGTTAGAGAGAGAAATAATCTAGAGAGAGATGCTCTAAGGATCAATTTTTGAGAAGTGAAACAAATGAAGTAAGGAAGTGGCCTTATATAGGCCAGGCGAGGTAATTGAAGAGTCACCTCATTTAATAAGGCAACTCTTCAAGTACCCCCTAGACCAATGCCTCGTTCTTTGCAAAATAAAGTTGTCATAAAATGATAGCCTTCACAACAAACAACGTAATAAAAGTTTGCAAAAAATAAATAACTAATGAAATAAACATACACTAAAAGTGCATAAACACTACATTTGGGCATAAAATGACCAAATAACTAATAGAGGACTACAATTAACATGCAATAATAAAATATATTAAAATAATAATATTAAACTCCTCAATAAATTCTAACTAACAGATAATGTAAGATTTGTAATCCTTATCCTAGCACGACTATCCTAAATCCAGTTTATATACACCAAATTTATCTCAAGGATGAATTAATTCACAATTTACTACATCTCAAATTCTAAGAGTTTATGGAGACATAGAAATGAAAAAAAAGTAAAGACAAGTTTGGTATTGATATTTATTGAAGCCAATTATTTAATTTCTAGGTTCAACTTCGAATATAATTTATTATTTTTCTCTAATATACCATATTTATCTATATATAAGCTATACTATATATAAACATGAGAATAGAGAGAATAATGAAATTTTTTATAATGTCTTTTGGGAAATTTAAAATATTTTTAAATAAATTTATTTGCAACCAATAAAAAAATTTAATCTTAAAAAAAATTTATAATATTTAATTATAATTTTAAATATCTTGAGGAAGGAGATAAGAATAAGGAAAAAATATCAATAAATATATAATATTGATTGTAATTTCAAAAATTTTGATTATAACTATTTATATTTTTTTTTATCATTTTTTTACAATGATCAAATTTTTTTACAAATTTACTTTTAAATATACAACTACACATAATTAAGCCCTTTAAAATCTTAATTTTTAATATATTTGAAAATCAATATTTTTTTAATTTCTATATTTTTTATTTTTCTACAATTTGGTTTATACAAAATTAATATTTTAAATTTTTTTCATTTGATTTGATGTATTTTAATAAAATTAATTTTTAAATAAATATGTGCAGATAATTAAGCATTTCAAAATTTTCATGATTGCTTTAAATTTTTTAAAATTTATTTTATTTAAATAAATATATATATGATAATAAGGGATTTAAAATTTTTTATATTATAATAAGAAAAAGTTTCTTATTATACGTTGAATTTTTGAAATAATTTTTTATTTTTATTTTCTTTCTCATAACTGAATCAATTTGTAACTACTATCAATTTAAATTAGTAAGAGATTTGTAACTTCCTTAAAATAAATAGATGGCCTCTTGGTGATTAAATATTTGTAATTTTTTGATATTTTTTGGTAAATTAGGAAAATAGTGTTTGGGAAATTAAGAAAAAATTAGAACTATATATTTCTATTTTGAATTATCTTTTAGGGTTTTAAAGATATATGCATGTGAATATGTTCATTTTTATAATGCACCAAGTAAGTAATACCGTCATTATAGTCAAAGTGATTACCACGAGCATTCTGATTCGTGTTATTTTTAAATAATTTAAATCACTTTTTCATTCCTTTTCTTTTGCTTAACAGTAAGAAATAATTTTTTATTTTTTATACTTTTCCATTATAAATACATATAGATATTGATTTAGAGTTGAAGGACAGAGGTTGAAGATTGAGTAATGACTTGATTTACTTTTTGAACACTTCTTAAGGTTTTAAGAATTTGCATGTATAAATTAAGGGTTGAAATTAAGGTTAGGAGTTGGTTGAACTTTATTTTAAGATCACTTCATTATATAAAATAGAATTAAATACATAGAATTAACATTACAAGAAGTTTTGAGTGAAAAGTGCAATGTAAATAAACATGATATTTATTTTAATATAAATAAAAATCTATGTTTTAATGTTATATATAAAAAAAATTAAAGCAATACAAAGACTAATAATTAAGTTATGCTTCATTATATAATAAATATGCAACGCACTTCATAAAAAGAGTAATAATTAGAAAATGCGTAAAACCACGATGCATTCTCCTCTTGGATGGTTTCTAGCCGCCACTCAAGTTACCGGCTGACAACCAAGCCCCGTTAGTGCTGCCTCCAGATCATAGCCGGCAACCAGGCTGCCTCTGGTGCTGCTGCTACCACAGATTATATGGCCGGAAAAATAGATTGTTGCATCTTGGATCTTTATTTTTATTTAATAAATATCAAATAAACAAACAGAAAACAAAACAAATGTCTATATATATATATATATATATAAATCAACTGACCCAGTGAGAGATGATAAGGAAAAAACAGCAACATGTTCGGCAGCCAACAAAAATAGTGTTCTAAATTAATTAAAAATAACATATAACTGTAGAATAAATCTAGAATATTTGTGCGACAGTATAAACATTAAATTTTTCAAAACAACATCAAATTTAGAGCACATAATTCAATGATTAACTCAATAATAAATATAAACATATTTACACCTAAACATGTTTGAAAGCAATTAAACTCGTTCCATTGATACATGAAATAGAACATAATGCATTATAGCTCAGATACCAATATTGGATTTTATATACACTTACATGAATATAAAAGGATGGATCGAATACCTACTCTTGGAAGGCAGCAAAAGCAATATCAGGAACACAGCCGGAGTTAAACCTCTTAGCCTCGTATCACTAGTCTACTGATAGTAAAAAAAAAAAAAAAAAAAAAAAAAAAAAAAAAAAAAAAAAAAAAAAAAAAAAAAAAATTCTACCTTTAGCCACAGTCTCAAAGCATTTGCTTTAACAATACATGAAGAGAGAGCTGGAGAGTTTTTAGTGTTCTGTAGTATTGCAGGGAACATGTTCTCTTCAATTATGCATTACTCGAATTACTTCTAGTTAGCGTAATCCTACTACCACTCTGTAATCTGTAGAATATTAGGATAATATAAAAACTAATTTAAATATTATTATTAATTAATTACAGGAATTAATTATTATTAACATACTGGGTCTATACATTAGTCAATTAATTTTAATAGTAACTAACTCAGCAATAATGTCATATTAGCCCTTTTTTTTCCCTAAAGATGGCCTCATATGATTCTAGGTTTATTCTTTTTCCCGTTTAATATCCTTTAACGTCAACAAATCATTATATATATATAAAGGAAAATCATCTATTTTTATTGGATATTGAAATGGCAGTTCCTTTGAAGAGAGAGACTTCATAAGATTTGACTATTTTGTATTTTGAAAAAATTATAAGTTTTTGAAGAAAAATTTTATTTTTCATTAAAAATTATCTCTCTAATTATAGTTTTTATGAGAGAGTTCTAAATACAATGACTTTTGATTTTTTTTTTCTTAATAAATTTTTATGAGTTTGTTGAGCATTGCATCATTTCAAGTATTTTATGATGTATATTTTGAAATTTTACATGATGGTCTTTTAATAACATATATAAATTTGCTGAAAAAGTGCTAAGCATTAGGCAGTTTATTAGAGTCTCCATATCAGAAATCTAGGTATTTTAAATGAGTTTCTTAACATGTTTTTCAGCTATTTGATTATCGCCTACATGGTTGTTCTCAAATATTGATTAATCCTGTAGGTAGAAATGTTCATTATATATTTTGTACTTATTATGTCAATTTTTTTTATTTAAAATAACCATCCTCACCTTAAAAAAATCAAATGTGTCTTCTTAAAATTAAAACCCCTTTCTCTTCTAAATGATGATATGTTCATAAATTGGCCTAAAAAAATATTTAATAAAACAAAAAATCAAAACAAATAATATAAATATGGACAAAAAATATATCAAATATGAATTGCAATAAATAGAATAATAGTTTTCATATATTTATGTATGCATTTTTTATACTTCAAGTTATTACTCCAATTGGATAAATATTCTCACTAATTTTTCCATCAGTATTTCGTGTTTAGAAAGTAATATATATACTTTTTCTATTTCAATTGGTCATATGTAAATACTATATTAACATTCTTTTTTCTTTCAAATTTATTACATGAATAACTTACTCATTAGTAAGGATAAAAATTTCTAATTGCACATGATAGATTTGACTCATATTGTCTATATATGATATGTATTTTAATGTTTAATAATTTATTTAACGCATATTTTATATCTCAAAAATAAATATTTTACATAGTTGGTGCAAAACGCGGAAAAACCGCCTAATTATATTTATAAATGAAGTACATAAGCATCTTAGGAAATTGATAACATAATTATCAATATATCCAACTAATTGGCCCCGTACAACTAATTTGATCGAACCATACACGTTAAAGAGAATTCGTAGAGTTGTATTAGATTATTATTATTATTAATGATTACCCAACAAATTGTACATAAAATATAGCACAGTGATACGAAAGTTGCTTATTTGACAGATGGAGATGGAAAGCTGTATGTTATTTGAAATGAAAGGAGCGACAGATATATTTTGGGCAGTGTCATATGTATGTATATCCTCCTGGCATTATCGTCATCAATGTCATATCTGCACCGTGATATATGTAAACAGTATTTGATATAGATTTGGTCAAGAAGCTCGAGGTTAGTTATTGCAGGCTTATCTGTTGATTCTATTCCAATCAGGAAATCAAATCTGCTATTGCTATGATCCACAAAAGGTCATACTTGACTTTGACATTGTCTTTCAACTCATCATCCAAAACAATCACATCTAACTTTTCTTTAAGCGAAATATGCATTTGCATAATGCATGGCATAGCAACGGACACTCATCCACATTCAAATTCATTTTAAACTTTAATATAACTTTCTGCATCAGTTGAAAAAAAAAAAAAAACTCAGATTTCTGCAGCTTAATTTCTAAGAAGTTTTAATCTCTTTTGGGCATTAACGTGTAAAGATTTCCAGCCGGAAATTGAATTTGCTCTAAATTTTCATCAATCTAATATGACTTATCACTCCAATCACAACTTAAATTTAACTCCAATTATTTTTATTCAAAATCATTTAAAATTTTATTCAAAATCATTTAAAGTTTTAATATAAATGCATGCACTTATTAAACATTATACCTTGTACCTATCTATAGCCTCTGGTTTTAATTGTTTTCGCTTCCCATATATATATATATATATATATATATATATATATTACATTACAATGTTTTAAGAATGCACAAAACAAGAGAAATTAATCAAAGATAGCACATGCAGGAATAAACAAACACTTCATTTGTAATACCACCATAGTAAACCAAATAATATTAGATCGACATACACTAATTTCCCTTCAAAAATGAAACAGAGGAAATTGAAACAAAAGGCATTGCCATCTTCCTCAGTACTTAACATATATATATGTATTTATATATATACTAATTAAAGGTCTCCATGCATGTGTTTTGGCTTGGTCATGGAGTTGTTGGCTTCTTGGGAGTACCGCCATTATGATGCAGAGGGTCTGGACCAGAAGGAACCGTCCTTAACTCTCGAACCACCAATTTTTTGCCATTTACAGTGGTTGTTGGTTCCTTGGAGCTGACAGGTAGCATCTGCATCCATGTACGAAAAGCAAATACTGAAACTGTAAAGCTAAGTCTACTAATTAACGAACAACAACAACAACAAAATAACAATGATAATAAGAGACGGAAAAAAGAAAGTTAGCTTGAAAGCAAGCAAACCTTTCTGCCTTGAATCTCATAATCAAGAGACCTTGCTTTTGGATAAAAGCACTTCTGGTCTCTACAACCTGCCAAAAATAACACGCAGGAGTTGATGCATTAATAAACAGGAAAATGGGCCTTTGTGCTAGCAAGAGAGACAGAGACGGAGAGGGAGGAAGTGATACCGGAAGCTTGTTCCATGACCACCATCAGCAAGAGCATGACAGAATAAAACTTGATTTTGGACGCCATTAATCAGAGCAATGGAATAGGTAATAGCGCTTGAAAAGAGAGGAAGCAGCAAGATGCGAGCAAATAAGAAATGCGAGACAGAAGTTATATAGCACCCAAAAAGAAAATTTCCAAATTGAAAAGTCATACAAATGATTGCTCAAGCAGCCATTTTTGGAGAAATTATTATTACAGATTCTCTTTACCTTAGATCCTCTAAATCCATGATGGGCCACTCACCTGACGGCGCCGTCTTGCATGAGCGACCGTCAGTTGCAACGTCACGTGCCAACTCGATCGGCATATCTTGATTAATACTGTAATTAATTAATTGATAATTTAAAACCAGTTACAGTTAAGTTGACAATGTTTTATTTTTAGCGCACCAATCTGATACGAATACGATTTAACTTTAGTTCACTGAATTAAAAAACTTATTATAGTGAATAATTAAAAAGAAAGAAAAAAAAAAAAAAAAAGCTAGCCGCACCGATAGGATCGCTAGTTTAGTTGATACTTGCAGTTTCGTTATCCTTCTAATTATGACGTCACCGTTGTCAAAGGCGATTCTTTGGTCCGGCAGAACAGATGTTTAAAGCTAATATATATATATATATATATATATATATATATATATATATATATATATATATATATATTATGAAGGGTCACCTTCCATCTCCTTAGATGAAAGATTAATTCTTTAATCCTTACAATTATGTCTTTTTCAAAATTTGTTGGTAACTTTTTTGTAATGAATTGCAGCCATAACCTCACATCACCATGTTTGTTTAATAGGAAAGTTGGGAATGGCTACCAGCTGATTTTGAACTAGAACAGAAGCATAATATAGATGAATCGTAGATTTAAAGTTTTGAACCGAGGAACCAGCGGTTCAAGGGTCTGTTAAGATTCATGTGAATTTTAAAATTTGAACCTGAATCGGCTCGAAACTAGCAATTAACCGTCAAGTTCCAGTCTAGTTCGAACCGAAAATTTTCTATTTTTATTTTCAAAATGATAATCATTTAGTTTATTCTATACACCTCTAAAAGTCTAAACAATATTTTATACTACATGATAAACTTTACTCAAGATTTTTTTTTTTAAATACATTTTACTTGAAAAAGTTAAAAATCTAAAAAAGTAAAGTGGTAAAAAAGTGAAATATTTAATCTAAAATTGTATTATTTTTAATTTTTTTTTCCTTTTAAATTGTTTATTTAGTTCAAAATTACATCGTTTGAAGCATTTTTCAAAATTTTCTAATTAATAACATTTAGACAAAATAAATGATAATTGATTTGATTATTTTGTAAAATTAATTAATTTTATTCTTATATGAGTATGAACATTTTAAAATTTATTTAAAATAAAGTTTACCAATATTTTTTAAACTCATATTAATTTTTTTGAAATAAAAATGTAATATTAGAATCGATTTTTTTTTTTGAAAAAAATAATACATATATCGCCGGAAACCGTAATTGGAACTGCACTGGAATCAGCTGGAACCGGAACTGGAGGTTCAAGGGCCTATTTCAGGTTCAATATTTTAAAAATTTTAAACCTCCGGCTCCGTAAACCAGAACCGGTGATTCAGTGAACCAGCTATACCTAAGGAAGCAAAAAAATAAAAAATAAAAAATACGAAGGAAAATAACAGAAAAAAAAAAAGAGAAAAGAGAGAGATAGTTGCGCTAATGCTTTGTTTGGGTGGATACTAAATAAGGATGAATGTAAAATAGACGATGAAAATGTCTTAAAATTTGTAAATTAAGTTATTTGGTTTAGATGAAAATATTGATGGGTAAAAGAAATTTATTTTACATTGTATAATTTTCCTCCCAGATGGAGTGAAAATAATAATATAATAGACGAAAAGTTACTATTCATGCATCGTAACTAAAATAAAATTATTTTACACTATTATTTTATGCGAATTGAAACAAAGAATGTAAAATAATAATATAAAATGAATAATATTATTTTGCCTTTATTTTACTTTTTCCCTCCTCCGAAACATAACACAAAAGCTACGAAGACAAAAGAAAAGAAGACAGATGGACTGAAAAAGACAAAAGTAAATGCAATAAAGTCACCATGCATTAGAATTTTGTCAAGCAAAAAGCCTCCAAGCGTGTAGTCACAAACTATCCGAGGCTCGGTTGAAGTTGGATTTCTAAATAACCAAGTTTGAATAGAATTTTAACTTGTTGAATAAATGAAAGCGAACTGTTTCTTTATCACGAATATACTAGTTTTATTAATAATTATCTTAAAAAGTTATTTTATTAATAAATATTGCTAATTATGATATAATTTTTAATCAACAGCTATTAACCTATAATAAGATAATAAGATGAAATTATATATTTATAGTTAGATAATATTTTAAAATAGAAAAACATGTTCTTGTATCAAAACTGCATATTTGTGAATTGGATTCAATTAACATTATATACATAATGAATATTGAGATATAACTTTTCACCATAAATTATAATTAATCATAAGGCCAAATGGTAAAAAAAGCCTATATTTTGACCCTTTTATCAATTTTAGTTAATTCTTTTAATTTTATCAATCAATACCGTGTATTTATTTTTCTGTATTAATTCTAGCATCCATCAGTCTTCCATTAAGTTTTTGCTTATGTGGCCATTATGTTATAGAAGTGGATCCCACGAAATGTCATGTTAGCACCAAAAGATATTGAAATGGCATCGTTTCAAGCTAAGGTGGCGTTTTTTTTTTTCTTTTTCTTAATTCCTAGTAACATCAATCGCAAAAGAGAGTCGATTTGATTCCACCATTAATCTCTAGATCACCGTAAGCCATAAGCCAAGAAGAAGATAAAGAAGAGTAGGTGCAACACCGATTTGGATGAGATGAAGCCCCCACACCTTCAATTCAGTACATCTTATCAAGCCCATTCCACCAACTCCTCTAATTTCTTCTCGAATTTACTTTCAAAACAGGATAGCATATTGGGATGAATGGTAATCCATGGGGTTGGTTTCTTTGGTTGGATTTCTCTTCGCGACTGTTATATTGAATGCAAAATTGGAGATTATGAAGGAAGATAATAGAATACAGAATTAGGGATTTTCAAGAATTGGGTTTGAGGTTTGAGGCTCAATTTTGTTGAGCTTGTTCAATTTAATATAATATTTGGATATGATTGTTCTTAATTATGGGACTACTTGCAAGCTTTGGTAATCATTTTGGATTATTGAATATTAGTTGCGGTAAGAATATTGAAAAATGTTGCTTACTTTATTGAAAAAGGTTAGTAGGATGGACTTCATACGAATTTATATTTATTTATCTTAGTTCTAATATTGTGCCTGCTTGAATTTTCTTTTGAACTTATTTCGTTCTATTATGTCTGTTTGAAACAAAATGTTTTTATGTTGTTTCCATTTTAGTTCACTGATTGACCTTTACAATGATAAAAAATCTCAATTTATTATGCAGCTTGAAATGATGTCCTTTAACGAAGAGGTGACAATTTGATTTCCTTAACAGAAATTTGAGTTGTCATTGACTTAGCAACAAGTGGAGTCCATTTATCATAAATAATGGTCCACGTCAACAAAATTTTAACGGAAGGGGTACGGATGCTAGAATTGGTAAAAAAAATAAATACGCAATATTAATTAAAAAAATTAAAAGAATTAGTTAAAATTGATAAAAAGGTTAAAGTTTAGACTTTTTTTAGTTATTCAGTCTAATTATAAGTAATATAACCATATATAATTAATAATAATCGTTAACTATAACTGGTATTCTAATCTAATAGATACTACTATAACTAAATGTAATGTCATTATATATATATATATATATATATATATATATATATATATATATATATATATATATATATATATATATATATATATATATATAGCATTTCTTTTTTTTATTAATTATGATAACTAGTATTATAATTGTACTTAATTACTGTTGTGATAGTTTTATAAGTATCATCAATATTTTAATATTATTGTCAGTCAGATATAGTCTCATTAGTTTTCTTACTTCTTGTATGTAGGGAGCGAGAGGTCTCGAGTTCGAGTCTTCTTCCCCATAAAGTTTATCATCAATTAGGTAAATATTATTCAAAGGGGAGGGCTGCCCCCTGCTCTATAGCCTACAATGTTATTCTGGTCCATTGAGTCTCTCATGTATTGAAAAAAATTATTTTATATTATTATAACTATACGTTTCTAATCTTATTCTAATAATAATTATTTTACTTATTAATATTATTCAAATAAATAAATTAAGCATAGCCTTTCTAATTATAACTATATCTAGTATTGTCACTAATATTATATTAAGTAATATAATAATTGTATATACGTAATAGTAATATTATAATAGGTAATAGATACAATACTTAATAAATATATGACATCCTACTAACTCGAATCGTTGCATAGAGTCGAGTCAAGTCGGGCCGAACTAAAACCCGGTTCGAACCATTAGAGTCCAGAGTGGGGTAGTATGAGATTTACTATAATCATGATAAGAAGTGGACTTACTTGAATAAAACAAAAAGATCAAAGTAGAAGGATTAGGACTTACTTGCACTAAAAGATCAAGCTTAGGTATTAAGTTGTAACCTATTGACAATTGAGGTACCATTTGGTAATTTTACACATAAACTCATTGAAATTCTAGAGCCTACCCGTGATTACCATTTCATTTTCCTTTCTTCATCCTTATCTTCATCTCCTTCATCTCCTTTCCTCTTCCACCTTCCTTCCTCCATCAATTTTAATGGTAGTGAAGATTTTAATGGTAGTTAAGCTTTAATTTCAACCTCTATTCTATCCAAGTAAATAAATCTTCTTGAATTTCATAATTGAATCATTTGGTGATATTTGTAGAGTATTCATAAGAATTCTTATTTATAGGTGAAGTGAGTTCAAAGGTAGTAGAAAAAGGAAGCTAAAAAGAAGAGCTCAAGCTTTTTGGAGTAAAGGTTTGATATCTCTTTTAATTTATCACTTTCCTTGCATGAAAACTTGTGTGGTGTGTTGATAATGAGAAAATATGTTGCTTAATGTTGAGTGAGAGGACTGGAAATGGTGAGAAAGCATGGGATGAAATGAATAAATGAAGTAGATATTGAGTTTATGCTGAAACAGGTTTTGCTAGAAATTTTACCAATAACTTTCCCTTGCTTTTGACCCTATTTAACAAGCGTTATTTGTTCCTCTATGTGTTAGCTTTCCATGGATTTTTGAATCACCTAAATCAGAGTTATAAATTGAGAAATATGTCTAAAATAGTACAGACTGTGCAAGCTGGAAACCAACAGTCTTGGCGGACTGGAAGTTGCTACTTTAGGTAAATATTTGACTACCTTACCAATGTAATTAAGAGATGTGGTAGAAGAAAAATTTGTACCCTAATGTGTTAGCTAACCATAGAATGTAGAATCACCTAAATTGGAGTTATAAATTGAGAGATAGGACCAACATAGCACAAACTGTGCAGGCTGAAAACCAATAGCTGGGCAGACTGGCAGTTGCTACTTGAGCTCAATATTTGATTACCTTACCAACGTAATTAAGAGATGTGATAGAAGACAAATTTGTACCTTAATATGTTAGCTAACACTAGAATTTCGATTTACTACAACTGGACTTAGTAATGCAGAGTTATGCTAGAATTTGTGAGACATGCACAGGCTGCCCTGTCAGATTTCAAGGCTACATTAGAAATGATGTTGGGATGCATATGTAGCTTCATGCAACCTAAGATTATTGCTGCATTTTAACCCTCTGAGTTGAGTTAAATTAAGAGTAATAATTTCCTTAATCTGACCGGTGGAAATTAAGTTATCTAATGAGTGGTACAAGTTGCATCGCGGGTGTACCACTTAGATTTCCATGCCAATTTTTACGAGTTATCAATTGTGTGCAGTTACTTCTATTTATCTATGAAAGCCTCATAAAGTATGAAACAGGTTAGAGATATATAGAATGAGACAGCATGCAGGTAAACAGTATGGGTTACGAATTTTATGAAGAATGTAATATAAGTATGGACTTCATTTGATTTAAAGTCCGGATAATTATCATCTAATAGGATGAAGGGAGCTAACTGGAAATTTGGAGGGATGAAGGAAGAGATGTATGTTTAGTTTTAATTGGGGAGTAAGAGTAATTGTTAAACTAAAATGGAAAGGAGAATAGAGTCCGGACAAAGTAATGTGATGCATATAAGTATAAATAATCATATTAATTAACTAAAGGAAAATAATAATTTAATCAAAGTAATTTAAATCAAAACAGAGTTAAAACGATAATTGTATAAAAGAAAATTTTATTGCTTACAAGAAAAGAAAGTACAAAGCTTTTGAAAGAGTAGAGAATAGAGATAGCACAAGCACGCTTCTTCTAAAACCTATGCCTTCCTCATAGCACACTAGCTATTTATAGAAGAGTATGGACTTCATTTGATTTAAATTCCGGATAGCTATCATCTAATAGGATAAACCTTATGTACAAAAAATGGATAGACCTAATACAAACAAATCGCCTAATACAAACAAACAGGGTAGGGCGTAATACAGACAAACAACTTTACATATTTATATAATGACAGGAGAAGCCTAATAAGACAAGCAACTTTACTTGAACATATTTGATATTTATTTGAACTGGATAGACTTCAATCTATCTGATTTATATCATAACAATCGTCTTCATGGAGTGGCAAGTAGCTAAAAGTGGCTTTATTTTCATCTTCGTCTTCCTGAGATACTTGACTATTTATATCTTGTAGTGTCATCTTGAATTCTTCAATTGAACTGGTAGCGGCAATGGCAGCCTGCCACTTGCTCTTATCTGTTAACAAATCTAGATTCTTTGGATTTTTTGCCAAAGGTAAATGTCTTTTTAAACTGAAATATCTTTGAACGGCTTAAACACATGCTTGGGTCTGTTGTAATCTTTCCACCATTTATTGCTAACCAGCATAGGAGGAAAGGGTAGTGATTGAACTTATTTGATTTGATAATTCCAAGATAAAATCCATAGAATCCCGAAAGTAGCTACTAATGAGAGTAGCTTATCTTGTCCGAAATTGATTAATTGTTTATCGTAAAGCTCAAAGCCTTGTAGTATCTTTATAGAAAAAGTTTTGATTGAATATCCAAAATACTTGAACCATTCTTGAAACCAATAAGAAAATTCTATAATTGAACCTTGTGGAATTATCATGAACCACGAATGGTTATGATTTCTTAAATAAAACGCATTATACCAAGCTTTTTTATAATCCTCATAGTTGAAAGAACTTGGTACAAAGTTTTGACTAAATTGTTTTTTAGTGTATGGATTCTGGTTCAAATCAAAGAGATAGAAAACCTTTTTTATTTGAACTTTTAAATACAGAATCTTTTTTTAACAACTTCTGGATCATGAATATGTTCTAGAATTATAGAATTTGTATCAACTAATATAAACTCATAAAATTTCTATTTTTTGAAAGTGACTTGGGAACAAAATGAAAATTAGAAGGAAATACTTTTGAGCAACTTTCAAAAAGTTTAAACATTTAGTATATTCCTTTTCTATGTAGGTAATTTGTATTTCTATATCCTTATTAACATAAGGACAATTAATTGTGGATGATGATGCACTGGAAAGGGCATCATGGTAATTGGTTGGTCTATTTGTAACAGAAGTAGTTGAAGCAAAGGCTAGTCTTGGTAATTGAGTAGTTGAAGGTCCGGGTAGTTCAGAAGAAATACTTACACTCTTTTTTCCATAGCTTTCTCTTGTAATTTTATTCTTAATGGGAGTGCCAATTAAGTTTTGCTTAACAAATTCTTCAGATAAAGGGAAAAAACTTATTTGTTTCTATCTTTTCCTTGTAAAAATTTGCGGGTAAGAAAATCAAGTAAAGAGTTAGAAGTACCTTTAATGGCTTCAACCTCAAAATCAAAACACGATAAAATGACTTGCCATCTAGCGAAAATTTGTTTTGAAATAATATTTTTAACATCCTTTTCCAAAACATTTTTGGCTGATGAGTAGTCAATTCGTAAAAGGAATTTTTTACTAATCAAATCATCTTCAAACTTTTTAATACATAAAACTATTGAAAGTAATTCCTTTTTAATAGTTGAATAATTTTTTGTGTATCATTCCATGCTCTGGAATGGTACCTAAATAAAGATTCAAATGACTGATATGGTAACTTTTATTTGAGAATACCTTCGTAGCCTATATCTGAGGTGTCAGTCTCTACTATAAGAAATGAATTGGGATTCGATATAGAAAGAAAATGAAGGCTCTTAACTTTAGATTTTATGGTTTTAACAAACTGGGTATGTTTTTCAGAACAGGGAGAAGAATTTTTTCCTAACCTATTGAATAATGGTTGACATAATATTCGAATATCTTTCATGAAATCAAAAACATAGTTCAGACATCCCAAAAATGTTTGTAATTTATTTTTGTCAATAATTTGATCTGGAAACTTTTTAGTAAAGTTAATTGATTTGTCAATCGACTTAATAGTACCTTGAAAAATTTCATGCCCTAAAAATCTTATTTTGGTTTGAAATAGTTTAACTTTTGGGGAAGAAACAACTAAATCGTTTTGCTTAACTATATTATAAAACTTTTTCAAATGAGACAAGTGTTAATCAATATCATTTGAATAAATAAGCACATCATCTATGTAAACTATTGAAATCTAATGATAATTGTTAAAAATGTCATTCATAATATTTTGAAACTCAGAAGGGGCATTTTTCAAATCAAATGGCATAACATTCAACTCATAGTGACCAAAGGAAACATTAAAACCAATCTTGTATCTATCAGATTCATGTATTTATATTTGCCAAAAACCTAATTTCATATCAAATTTAGAAAATATATTTGCACTATGTAACATTTTTAACAAATCTCTTTTATTTGGTATAGGATATCTAATCCATTGTAATACTTTATTTAAAGGTTTATAATTAATAGCTAACCTGGGTGCTCTTCTTTCTATTTCTGCCGCATTCTGGACATAAAAAGCTGAACAGCTCCAAGGGGACTTAGACTTTCTAATCAATCCTTTATCTAAAAAATCATTTATCTCTTTGTAATAATATTTTTGTAATTGTTTATTCATCTGTATAGCTCTAGATCTAGTTGGGATATTTTTCTCATCAAAATCTTTTATATAAGGTAAATGAACTATATATTATTTTCTAGACCAAAAAGGCATTTGGAATATTTGAATATACTTCTTTATTTAAAGGTTCTTCAAAGTCTTTAATTTTCTGTTGCATGTGAGTCTGTTGTAATTGATTTTCAATCCTAATGTTATTAATTTCTTATTTTAAATAGCTAATATGTTTTTATTTTTGTTCAATAAGATTTAGTTCTTATATATAGAAATATCTCGTATAACACTTAAATCCTTTTGTCTAATCGATTGCATAAATTTAAAACATATTTGATTATTTAAGATATTTGTTTTTAATCCTTCAATATCTACTTTAAAGGGATAAGTATAGCTAAAAAGAGTGTTCCCAGTATTACTCCTATAATAAGATTTTTAACTAAAATAAAGGGCGTTTTAAAACAAAAACCGTCACTATATATTTTTGCTTTAATTTATATTCTAATCTTAACTTACTACCATCAGCTGCGTATAACTTTTCTTAGTTTTTTCATAATATATAGTTAGAATCAATCCTTCTTGCAAACAATTTTGATTTACAGCAGAGTCAACTAATGCAATCGTAGTTAAATGAAAATTATTATTAACTATTTTAACTAAAACTATCCATTTCTGAAAGCTTAGCCTAGATATTACATTAATAAACTCATCATAAGGTAATGTTTCACCTAAATTATTAATTTTCCTATTTTCTGAGGGTTCTGCTTGAACATCTATAATTTTATTAACTTGTAACTAAATGATGTCTTATTTAATTTTATTATGTTCTTGTTTCAATTCTTCTATTTCCCTTTTAACTATCTTAATTTCTCCTTGTAGGCTGGCTAAAGAAGGGGAAAGTTTGTCTTTATTACTATTGAACCTATTAAATATTTCTTTTAACTTATATGGCTCATTTTGTTTTTCGTCTTTGTGTGATATCATATCTTTTAATTTTAACAAATGTTGCCTTTTAACATCCTTATCTTCAATCTTATCTATACAATCTAAAATAAAATCTATCTTTCTAGCAACTATGTTTATACTATTTATCTTACAAATACAGGGACCATTGCATTCATAGTTATCTATATCACTTGAACTATCTTTTAAATAGTTTAATTCCATTTTATATAAATCTTCAGGGTTATCACTTATTTCTAAATCTGTATCTGTGAGAAGCAAACTCATCTTTTATTGTTTTAACTTATTCGATATATCTAGATTATATACTTTTTCACTCATCTTGCACTGTGACTATTTATTTTTTACCCTGTAAAACACTATTTATCTTTTTACCGTTTTCTTTTAACTGTATTCTTCTTAGCTATTTGAGGGGGTTTGTTATCATTAAGGGTTTTATCTCGAAAAGTTCTAATTTTAAAAGGTCTTTTATAGGGATTTTTCTTGTGTTTCCTCTTATTTCTTGCAGAAGGAGGATGTAACCTTTCATATCGATACTGGCTACAGAAAATTCCTAATTCTTTTCTACTTTGATGAAACTCACTCTTCATTTTTGCCTTTAACTTAAGATCTGTACACAAAGCTAAACCTTCATTATTAACATGATTAATAATTTCTCCATATGTGAGGGTATTATAAGGTATAAATCCACCATATATCCCTCGTATTCTCGAGCGTACCTTTTCAGTAAATAACTTAGGTAATCCACCAATAAATAGTTCTTTCCAAAAGGAATGAGTACAATCTTGCCTAGTAAATACTTTTGTAAGAAATACATCTTTATACCCCCTGAAATAACTTTGGGCAAGTCAAATTAGTTAATAATTCAGAGGCTCTGGCTTGATATTCTCCTAGTTCACCTGATACAAATCAATAATCACTCATCCATGGAGCTCAAGGGAGCAAGGAGCACAACATGGGAAATCCATTGGCACTTCCTAGTGGGCCAATTACAAGGAGTCATGCAAAGAGATATGGGGCAGCCATGTCTTCATATATTCAAGAACAAGTGACACAAGAGCTTCATGACCTTGCTTTCAACAAGTGCTATGTGGAGCTTGAAGGCACACCTAAGTTTCTTACATTACTTAAGGCGTATGTTGAAGATGGAAGCACGGCCGTGCTGAGTAGACGCCTTGCCCGTGCTAGGGCTTGAGTCTTACGAGCACGCCCGTGCTGGGTAGCACGCCCTGCCCATGATAGGGCCTGAGTCTGGAGATAAAAGAAGACTGAATCAGTAGTTTGTAGCATGCTCGTGTTGGATAGCACTTCCTGGCCGTGCTAGAGCCTGAGTCTAGCCTATTAAGTTGGCCTTTTTGTTATTTAGTTAGATCGTAATGATTGTAATGGGTTAGGCCACCAATAATTCGGCCAGCCTTATCTTTTATCCTTGGTTTACTTGATTATTTAGTCCATATCCTTTAGGGTTTAGTTTTTAGACTTAGTATAAAAGCCTTATTATGTTGTTAAACATATTCACTATTAAATATTGAAATTTTCAAATCTTTTTATGCTTTTGGCGTGTTCTTTGATTAGAGTGATTGTTAGATTGCTTTCCTCTAATTGTATCAAGAATCTAGGTAAACTTATCAATTTACTTGTGGCGTTTATCTTGTTCTTATTTACTCTATCATTGGTGTTCTTGCTTCCTTAAGCTTTGGGTGCCATAAAGGGGGAGTTTAGTTTGATCTTTGAAGCTATTTCATCTTGTCATAGAGTTCTTGGAATTAATTCCATAGGGTTCCATGTCGGTTGGTATCAGAGCCAAAGATTAAGGTAAATTCTTATTTAACTTAGTTCTAGGGTTTTTGAGTTTTCTTGTTTTTTCTTGAATTCTTGTGTTTGCCTTATTGTTTTGATTAATTTTAATTCTGAATTTTGCATCAATTGTGTTTTCTTGATTCGTTCTTATTTCTTCAAAAAAAAAAAAAAATCTAAAATTGTGGCTTTAGATCTTTCTAATCAGATCTGTTAAAAAAAAAAAAAAGGAAAGAAAATTCGGCCACCATTAAAATTATCCTTGTGTTGAGTGGTTTTTGGATTCTGATCCTAATCCATAGAGATTTTGACCTTATCTTATGGAGTCTAAACTTATCCACTTTGCTTCTTGATAGAACTTATTCTTATCTGGATTGGATTATATTTTGTGGGATAAGGCAGCATAATTATTTGTCCATATCTTTGGAGATTAAACTTATCCACTTAAATCATTGCTAAAACCTAATCTTATATACTTTGTAGGATAAGACAGCATAATTATTTGTTCATATCTTTTGAATCTTAAACTTATCCACTTTAATCCTTGTCAAAACTTAATCTTATCTAAATTGGGTTATACTTTGTGGGATAAGGTAGAATTATTTGACTTAATTTGGGATCTTATCTTGGGAAACACATGGTCCTTGCTTGGACAACCTAATTATTCTTGCTGGGACACTCCGCCTTACACTTACTTGCATAAGCATGCACTTTTATAGTTAAAATTAATCAAATTGTGGCAATTAAGGATTTTTCGACTATCACTATATTTTTTGTGTCAAATCTGAATTTTTTGGTTTTATTGTTTGCTTGATTTGTTTGGTTAGAATTAAATTAGGTCCATGTTTGGTTTGCTTTGTAGTGAACTGAATTCATCCATTATATCTAGAATTCATCTTCTTAATTCTAGTTTCATTTTCTTTGTTTTGTACTTTCTTTGCTTCTTTTATATTATTAGGGTATGCTTGCTTGTTGTTACACTCTAGGTTGATATAATCAAGTAGTACATAGTCTTGTCCTTGTGCTACCATCCGTTTTTGTTTGTGTCTTCTTTCTAGAAGTTGTGCTTACTTATCCTTGTTAAGGTTTATTCTTTATTTCTAAATGTACTTTTGAGTTGGTTGGTTGGCCTAAAATTCTGAAGCACAATTGGAGAAATCACAAGGAGTGATAAAGAAGCGTAAACACGTGAGGGAGTGCCTTACTAATAACTTTAATTTTTCGTGTTTTTTTTTTTCTGTTTTTAGTACTAACCATGAGTGCAGGCAAGTCTGCAGATAGTAGTGGGACGAAAGTCAATTAAAAGATCCTCAATTGAAACTCTTCATGGAGTCAATTCAGGGGCAATTTAGAAACCTTACAACAATTTCACCTAAGAAATGAGAGAGGAGTTGCAAGAGATAAAGGCCGCCCAAAGCTCTAATGCAACAAGAGCTCATCCACGTACTCCTTCACAAATAGATTTCAAGCCTATAATGATGAGGAGACCAAAAACACTGATGTCAGTAAGGTTGATGGGGACTTGGGATCAATCAAGATGAGGATTCCAGAATTCAAAGGTAATAACAATGCTAAAGAATTCCTTGAATGGGAGAGAAAGAAATTAATGCACCTTAAAGCTGTTGGGTTCAAGGGTTATGCCATGTTCTGGTGGGAACAGTTGCTATTAAAAGGAAGAAAGAAGGGGATGCGACCTGTGCCACCATGGGAAATTGTGAAGGAATTAATGCACCAAAAGTTTGTCCCTGCTGTGAACCCCTCCCCCAAATATCATAGGCATAAAAATGCATGTGACTAAGGGCAAAAATGCACGTGAGTGTGTGAGAGTCGCCACCTTGTTTAATTATTTCAGGGTAAACTAGGAAAAAACCCTAAGTTGACTCCAATTCTAATTAACCTAATTATTAGATTAATTATCCCAATGTTAAGGTATGGTCTACGAACCCGAGTTGGATCTCGAGATTATGTCATGTTGATGAACTAACCATGAGTGAATGCTTTGCAAGGCGATTAATGTAATTTGGACCAATTAAAAAAAATTCTTATGTGATTTTCGACTTGCCGCTCGGGGTTAAATCCCTAACGTGCCTACGTACTTCCGTTTGAATGGAAGATCAAAGTCAACGTAGTTCGATAGGCCTCTTTTAGAGGGCTTTGAATGGGGATGCTTTATGCATGAGTGTGTGTATGCTTCGTGCATTTTGTTTAGGCATTTTGCCAAAGAATTGATTGATTTTTAGGCATTTGATGCCAAAAATGTTGATTTTAATGGCTTTTAGCCAAAAAGATTAATTGAGGCAATTGTTGCCAAAATTGATGTGATTTAGGCGATTGTCGCCAAAATTGATTATTTTAAGGCTTTTAGCCAAAATAAGTTGATTTAGGCAATTTATTGCCAAAAGTTGGTGATTGGGCGATTGTCGCCAAAATTGATTGACTTAAGGCAATTTATTTGCCAAAAGCAATTGTTTGAAGGCTTTTAGCCAAAAATTGTGATTTAAGCGATTTGTCGCTAAGAAAAAGATTAATCTCACTTATAGACAATTTGTTTGCCAAAAGTGATTACTTGAATTGCAATGTAGGCAATGTATTGCCAAGACAAAAACGTGTTTAATTAAAGCTTTTTAGTCCCAATTATTGATTAATTGGACTTAAGCTGGACTGTTCGAAATAAAGGCAATTATACCATAGCCATTTAATTAACTAGGTATTTTAAGCCAATATTGTCGGATTTAGGCTTTAATACCACGATTATTAATTAACCGGGTATTTAGCTTAAATTTATTTACTTGAGGCAATTTATTTGCCTAATGATGACATGGATGCATTTATGCAGTTGTAGAGTTATTAGGAGTAGAAGAGAAGCATGCATGAAGTGCTAAAATTAAATAGGCAGAGTTTAGTTCATGTACCTGATTTAATCGACGGCCACTTCTTAATTCCAGGTTAAGCTCCTCGTTAAGGGAATATTAATTAATTTGATTTTAGTGACCACTTAACAAAGCAAGAAAGCAATTAAAGCTAAACTAAAATGCAGAAAAGCAGTAAAGAATCGCAAGCAGCGTAGGGGAGAAGCAAAGAGCCCCGGCGGCCCGAGCCGCTGAACCCAGCAGCCCAGGCCGCCGAAACAGTCCGTTTTGCCTATAAATTGGCCCCGAGGCCCTCAGTTTTACTCACTCAGTCTGTGTTGACAGACGCTCCCACACTTAGCTCTTTGCTTGTCCCTAAGCAAAATTTTTATCCTTCTTCCTTGAACTTCATGTTGATCATGTTTGTTTTTATTCGTTGATTTAGACTTCTTAAGTAATCTACCAAAGATAAGAGATTTATGCATTTTATGAACCAAGTAGTGAAAATGAATATGACATGTAAAAATTTCAAAATAGCAAAATAAAAAAAATCTAAAGTATAAGAAATCTAGCCATTTTAAGAAATGAGATAGGCAATCCTCCATCCCTAGAATGCAAAGAATAGGAAGTACTTTAGATAGCATATATGTATTGTTTCTTATCTCAAGGCATTTTTAGGTAGTTTTATTTACATCTCACTAAGTGGTTGCATTTTATGCTTTATACCACTTCATTTCTTTATTTTTTTCTTTTCTTTTTCTTTTTCTTTTGTGGTTGCATTTTATGCTCCATACCACAATTTTTTTCTTTTGCTATCATTTTTCTTTTGCTCTTATTTTTATTCAAGGCATGTGGGAATGTTAATGATAAGTGGTTGCATTTTATGCTCCATACCACTTCATTTTGGAACGGATTTTCCGTTATTCCCTCTATCGTATATTTTTCTCTCTTGAACATACCTTCATCCTTTATTGATTTGAAACATACAAGTATTTAATTTCCATTTTATTCCTATTCTTCATTCAAGTTAGGATTCAAGCTTCTCTAAAACAAAAGATAATGTCTAGATATTTAACTAAAGATTAAAATTTGCTATTTGAAAATTTCAATATGTCATATCTAATATATTAATACTTAAGTTCATATAAGCATTTTAAATCTCTTTAATCATGGTATATTATTCAAGACTTTTATTTCAACAAGCAAAATACAAACAAATCAACATGTAGAGACTAAAACATTGAACTAAGGCAAAGAAGTTGACTTTTTTAATTGTCATACTTTGTTTTTTTTTTTTTTTTTTCTGAAATGAAATGAAGATGTAGGTCTATTTATTATTCCCCCACACTTAAAAGACACAATGTCCTCATTGTGGGAGGATATATGCATATAACACACAATGCACATGCATAAAACACACAATAAAATGCTAAAAATAAAAATGAAAGCAAATAAGGACAGAAAAACCTTATGCCGCCGGAGAACCTGGAGGTGACGGAGTGAATTCGATGTTTTGTTTCTGAAAATATTTCATCCACTTTCGTGTCATACTTGTTTGGTTTTTCTAAAACCTGCGTCCATCCAGTGATTTCTTCATCCTTTTCGTTCGCTTGAGGAGAAGATGTTACTAGTGACTTGCCTCTCCTTTGTCTGTGTTCATGAGCACAAAAGGTTCCTTCATTTCTATCACCTTGCCCTACTCTTCTTTCTCATGACTTCCAGCAATAAACCATTGTGTTGCCGATTTTCCCTTCATCAACTAATCCGGTCTTCTTCAAGAATGCACCATCCATATACCTGTGAAACTTGAAGCCAAATCTATTTTTGCTGGAGCAGAACAAGAAGACACCTCCTTGTTCTTCTTAGCCTTTTGTTTGAATGGCATAGTGATGACTTGATGGAGGATTTTGATGAAAACACACAGAAAAGTGGGTTACTGGGAGTTTTTATTGCACTAATAGAGTTGGGGATTTTGAAAGAGGAATAGAAACTCTTATATAAATGTGGTTAGGGAAGGATAGGGTTGAATAGGTAATAGGGAAGTTGAAAAAGAAGAGATTTAATTGGTTTGGAAAGGGTATTTGCAGTTGTTGTAGGTTTGAATACCTTGGGAAGGAGAAGGGTGGAATTTGAATATGGAAAAGACAATTGTGACGTTCTGACCGTGGGACATTCGCGCCTTCAATTCCTGTTGTCGCGATCGCGTTTCAATTTCGCGTCTCGCGAATGACTTTCTCCAACCTCTCTGACTTCTGTTGCACTCGATTCGCGCCCGTGCTTGCTATTGTCGCGATCACGAATTTGTATCCCAAAGTTTCTGACTTCCTTTGTGACGAAATCGCGCTCGCTCTTTCATGTATCGCGATCGCGAATATTGATCTCAAACCTTCTGTCTGTTTTTCACAGAAATTGCGCCAGTGCTTGCTGAATTTGCGCTCGCGTAATCTGTTTCTGTGAAGTTAAAATTTACTACACACTGAAACAAATATTAGTCTTTTTCAAAGCCGGATCTTTGGCTTTTAATCAAAGAAAATATTCAAACCGTAAACCATAGAAGAAATAAAAATAAAACTAATAGAAGTAAACATATATAAATATATATATATAAATATATTTTGTAAATAAAAATGCTGTAAATCATACATAAGAATTTTCATTAAATGACAAAACACCGTTCCCCGGCAACGGCGCCAAAAACTTGTTGCGTCTCTTTTGAGTTCCCGCAAGTATACGGATCGCAACGTAGTAATAAAAAGATCGATCCCACGAGGAACGAGTTATGTCCACTTTACTACTCATTCTTAACACTTATGTTTACAGCGATAAAAGATAAAATGATTAAACTATAATTTTATTTAAATTTTTAACTAAATATACTACTTAATTCTATAGATAAAGATATAGTAGAATACTTAGAAGAATTGATCATGCATTAGATATTCTTTTTCTATAGCAAAACGTGTTTCATACAATAAATTTTTCTTTAATCACATGTGGTCAAGTATAATTCAACCTCTTGGTACAGAATTACTCTTTTTATTGTATGTATCTCTACATACAACAAATGCCTTACTTTGTCAAATATTAAACCTAGATCTTATTCTTTGATTATTTCAATAAGGTAGACTTAATTTTGACAAACTAAGTTAAAGATTCACATGCAAACCCAACTAAATGAATTCTATCTCTTTGATCATTACTAAATTATTTCTTTCTGAGAATATAATTAAGTAAGCTTGATTAAACAAAGACCAAAAGATAACTTAAAGAAACTTTATTGAATGAAACCAAATAACATTGTTGCTTTGCATAGAAAATTATGAAGCACAACATGCAAAAAGTCTATAAAACAAGAGAAAGATAGAAGTAATCAAACTCAAGCCTCTTGGAGGGCGTCACACCTCGAGGAACTCCTGGATGTTCTTTGCACGAACAATAATAAGTGACTCTCGTCATTTTATTTCTAAGTACTACTTTATTATTTTCTACTGTATTATAATACTACATTTTGCCTATTACATGATGCATATTATATATTGCATATTGCATATATGGCCTATGGCCTCTGACATATGGCCTCTCTGGCATATGGCCTCTCTGGAATCTCTGGCATCTTTTCATCTTGATTTGGACTTTAATTTATAGAAGAGGAAGATGATGGCAGTTATGAAGGTGGTTGGCTGGCCAAAAGGTGCTTCAGGTGACTTCTCTTGGGAAGAGTCCCGACCTATGCATGGAAAGACATGATTTTCTGGTGAAAGGTGGCAGTTATGTCTCCTGGAAACACGACTCGCGCTCGCGAGGTTCAAGGTCGCGCTCGCGACTTTTGCTTCAGATGCTTCTGCCTCTCAGAAGTGCTTTGCGCGCTCGCGCATATGAAAGTCGCGCTCGCGTATTATGCTGGCAAACTTTCTGCCTCTCAAAGGTGCTTTCTCGCGCCCGCGCATATGAATATCGCGCTCGCGACTTTTGCTTCAGATGCTTCTGCCTCTCAGAAGTGCTTTGCGCGCTCGCGTATATGAATGTCGCGCTCGCGACTTCAGCTCGCGCCCGTGCAGATGGAAGGTGCGCTCGCGAGTTTTTCTTGCAAATCTTCTGACTCTCTTTTCTAATTGTCGTGCTCGCGCTTGTGAATGTCGCGCTCGCGACTAGGGCGTTTTTCTTTGTTGAGACTTGCTTCGTGGCGCGAGGGCTGGATTAAAGATTTCTTCCATCTTTTTGACTTGTTTTGACCCTATTTTTGTATAGAACAAGTCTTTGCTCCAACTTTGTTCCTGCAATTCACTTTAAAACAAAACAACACGAACAAACGTAAAATGTACAAAAACAATCATGCATTCATGCAATTTATATCGAAATAACATAACAAGATTTGCCCGCTTTGCGAGGCTATCAATGTCGACCATGACACTTTTGTCACTAATGAAAAGTTTCAGTTTTCTTGTTACCCTCTCTCTAACCTGAATGAGATTGCTGGCAAAACAGATAATGAAAAAGAAAAAGAGATAAAAATAACAAAGAACAAATAAACATTGGCATAGAAAATGAACCAAAACATACATTTGTTGTTCATGAATTGATTGTAAATAGGAGTTGACAGAGCTCATTAAGCTGTATTTAGATTCCTTACATGGACAGCTAGTGATATGACCGGTATAGACCCTAACATTACCGTCCATAAGATCCCCATATATGATCACATCAAGCAAAGCAGACGCTCCGAAGGTAGAAATCAGAGATTTCCCTCAAAATTAAAGAAGAAACAAAGCTTTTGAAAAACAACTTTATCGACGCCATAGATTACACCCGACATGGCTAGCCAACATAGTGCCAGTTCTCAAGAAAGGTGACAAGATTAGAATGTGCGATGATTACCAATATCTGAACAGGGCATGTCCTAAAGATGATTTCCCTTTACCTCACATCGACGTGCTTGTTGACAGAATGGTAGGATCCAGTGTGATTTCAGTCACAGACTTATATGCAGGGTGTAATTAGATACCAGTCAATCCGCCAGATAAGCCAAAGACTTCGTTCATCTTCGAATAGGGTACCTTTTGTTATAGAATGATGCCATTTAGACTGAAGAATGCTAATGCCACTTAATAAAGGATGGCTACCACAATCTTTCATAATCTTATGCACAAGGACATAGAAGTGTATGTTAATGACATGGTTGTCCACACCAGGGATGGGCCAAGCCATTTAATTGCCTTCGAATAGTTTTTTTCCAGACCCTGCCATTACAACCTGAAATTTAATCTTGCTAAATGCCTCTTTGGAGCTCTGTCTAGTATCTTCCTTGGCTACATGGTCTTTAAGAGGGGGATTGAGATTGATTCGTCAAAGTCTAAAGCCATCCTAGTGATGCAGCCTCCTCAGACAAAAAAAGGAGATTCGGGGTTCTTAGACTGCCTTCAATACATCAGTCCA
Organism: Jatropha curcas; assembly: GCF_041381405.1. Classification (NCBI taxonomy): domain Eukaryota; kingdom Viridiplantae; phylum Streptophyta; class Magnoliopsida; order Malpighiales; family Euphorbiaceae; genus Jatropha; species Jatropha curcas. Next base: position 13,119,688 of record NC_143151.1, on the reverse strand, counting down.
TTCATTTCATAACTAGCAGATACTTATGGACCAATCTTTAAGAAATTGAGAAAGGATGCTCTAAAGACTTGGGATGACCAATGCTAGAAAGCCTTTGAACAAATCAAAGCATATTTACTGAATACTCCAGTTCTCCAGCCTCCAAGGCCTGGAAAGCCACTTCTCCTCTATCTATCAGTCACTGATGAAGCCATAGGGGCTATGTTGGCGAAACAAGCGCCAGACTTTCACAAGGAGAATGTCATTTACTATCTGAGTAAGCACATGCTGGCAACATAATTAAAATATAGTAAGGTTAAACAGCTATGCTTAGCTCTAGCATGGGTATGCACTAAGCTCTAGCATTACCTTTGCTCCTACACCACTCATGTCATCGCTGATCATAGCCCCTTGAAATTCCTTATGGAGAGACCAGTTCTGGACAGTAAGATGGAAAAATGGGCCACTATCTTTGCAGCATTTGATCTAAGGTTTGTTTCGAAGAAGGTGATCAAAGGCAGTGTGATAACAGATCACCTAGCTGTATCCCCTAGTGATGCCGAAATAGTAGACGTTAGGTTTCCCAACGAAGACATCCTCCCAATCCAAGCAAACTAGTGGAAGATGATTTTGACGGAGCTGCCAACTATCGGGGTTGCGACGCTAGTGTGGTCATAGTAACTCCATATGGGAAACGATTGCCCTTCAGTATTAAGTTGACATTTCAGGTCACTAATAATGAAGCAGAGTATGAAGCAGTATCGCTGGGTTAGAAGCAGCATTGAGTATTCAAATCAAGCGCCTAACAGTTTATGGGGACTCCATCCTGATAGTCTCTTAAGTTTTGAAGAAATGGAAGATCAAATAGTAGCGTTTGGTCCCATACCTTCGACGCCTCGATCAGTTGGCTCAGCAATTCGAAGAAGTGTCATTTCACTACTTACCTTGGGCTAAGAATCAGTTTGCTGACACACTAGCTACTCTTGTCTCCGTGGTTGATGCCAATCCTAACATGGTCATTAAGAATATTTAGATTCATCAATAACCAGACTATTGTTGCAGTCTTTAGCTTGCCGATGGCAAACCATGGTTTTGAGACATTCAGACCTAGTTAGAAAAGGAAGAATACCCTAAGGGTGCTTCTAAATCTGACAAGAGGACTCTCCGGGAATTGTCGAAAGGCTATCTCTACAAGGATGGTATTCTCTATAAACGAACATAGAATCAGGCACATCTCAGGTGCATAGCTGAAGAGGAATCTTAGCAGATAATGGAGTGGGTAAATGACGGAGAAGAAGGCCCCCACATGAACGAAATGGCTCTAGCCCCATAAGATCACTAATCAAGGTTATTATTGGCTCACCATGTAATCAAACTGTGCCAAGTTTGTTTAGAGATGTCATAAGTGCCAGATTTATGCCAAGCTCCAGAAAATGCCCTCAATAGATCTTCACCCTAAGTCCTCCAATCAGCATGAGTACATCTTGTAGCCATTGACTACTTCACCAAATGGGTAGAAGCTACCTCTAACCATATCCTGAATTCTAGAAAGGTAGCTCAGTTCATCCAAACAAACATCATATGCAGATACGGGGTTCCTTTTGAGATCATATCAGATAATGGGTCTCAATTTTAGAAAGAGGTCTCCACTCTAATGACAAAGTATAAGATTCAACACCACTGGTCTTCACCATACTGGCCCTAGACTAATGGAGTAGTAGAAGCATCTAATAACTCCATCAAGAACATCCTCCAAAAGATGGTCCAGAATCACAGAAATTGGCATGAACATTTGCCTTTCACCTTATAGGGATACAGAACCTCCATCAGAACGCCGACTAGGGTGACACCTTATTCACTTATATACGGGATGGAAGCAGTCCTCCCTATTGAAGTTCAGATCAAATCAATCAAAGTTATGCAAGAAAGCCAATTGCCCAAAGCAGAGTGGGATCAGAATTATCACAACCAGTTAAATACTATTAATGAGAGAAAAGAATACAGGCTCTTAATCAATCTAGAGCTACCAGTAGAGAATTGCTAGACACTTCGACAAAAGAATCTGGGATCAAAAACTAGAAGAAGGTTATCTTGTGCTCAAGAAAATTAGAGCTCCTGTACAGGATCCTCGGGTAAATTCAGGCTAAACTGGGTAGGCTCCTATATACTGAAGAAGATCCTCTCTGGAGGCGATGTCTTCTTGTTAGATATAGATGGCAACGAATTCACCAATCCATGCAACTTGGACCAACTCAAAAGGTACTTCGTGTGAATGCATTCAGACATTAGTCCCTGAATTATTGCCCCTTTCTACGTCACTATAAAGCAGAACTATGGTGACCTGACTCTCGAAAATATGTTCCAAAAGTATGGGATATGTAGGTAGCCCAACCTATGGGTGTGGTCACAATAACAATAAAAATACCTTTTGCCCCTCTTCTTGTGAAAATTCTAGATTTTCTGTGTCAATTAATAAAAAAAAATCATAAAAATAAAAAAAATATAAGTTGAAAACCTGCAAGGGTAGGCAATTTAGGCAAAATCAGTAACAGCTCGCTAAGTCGAAAATCCGAAAAGGCAACTTAGGCAAAAATTAGGGCAGCCTACTAAGTTAAAAACCTGCAAGGGCGGCTTAAGCAAAAATTAAGGCTAGAAAGCAGCGATCTCATAAAGGATAGAATCGTATTTTCTTTTCCCAAAAGTGTAAACATGTTTCCCTTTTTACATATTCCAGATCAGTACAAGTTATGTAAAAAGAAAATCACAAAAGCCCTATCATCTAGGCATCTATCGTTGTCATCTGTCTGCGTCAGTTATCTGTATGTGTCCACTATCCAGAGTGTCAAAAGTCTAAAATGTTAACTGAACCCTTTATACATCATGGGTCAGCATCCTATCTGAAAGTCCTTATGAAAATATGGGCTGAGTCAAAAGTCAAAAGAACAAAAATCCTACCCTACCAACATAAGGTCGACATGCATCGAGGGACTAGGCAAATTGTCTATGCTGCCTCGGAGGCATCTCCCTAGAGTAGTCAGAATCCTCTAGATCAGCCTGTAGGGTAGAGTCTAGGGTCGTCTCGGTCGTTGCCCAGAGTCTAGCATCATTCTCTTGAGTCAAATTCGCTCTATGCTCCCTCTCTTGGTCACTATGCTTAGCCATCCACCAAGCCTCATAAGCAGCAGTCTTTCCCCTAAAAACTCCAGCCTCAACCACATGAGCTCCTCTAGACCAACATCCCAGTATAGGCTCAACCACAGAGCTCTAGCCAGTGGTGACCCTTGAACGTGCCCTATCTACCTCATCTGCCTGGAACTAGGATAAAATCTGATGCTATCCATGCCAAGTAGATAAGCCATCTGGAAGCCAGCTGACCGAACTAGAAACCTCCTGATCTCATACCAGTCATACCTCCATAGAATCTGATCCAGCCTTAGTGCCACTCTGACTCGAATCTCACCATGAGTAGCCTAGATCGATACTGTGACGGCTTATAAGGTGATGTCGTAGTGGCTCTACCATCCTCAGATGATCTCTTACACAAAAAAATAATAATAATAAATAAAAAGAAAAAAAAACCCGTTAAGTCAAAAACCTGCTAGGGCAGCTAAAGCAAAAGTTAGAGCATTTAAAAAAAGAAGAGAGAAAAAAAGAAGGAAGGAAAAAGAGCCCGTTAAGTTGAAAACCCGCAAGGGCGGCTTAAGCAAAAGTTAAAAAAAAGGCTAACTATTAAAATAAATAAATAAATAAATAATAAAAATGAAAATGAAAATGCATTTACCTGTAGTAGAGTGGGCTTCGCATCAGACCAAGAATCGAGCGAGAGTCTTAAGCATGTTCTCCCAATCAAGTAAATGTCTCAACAAGAATAAGTGGAAATGGTGTGCATCACTTAGCTATCTGCTCAACTACGGGTACGAGCCAAAGGCTACCATAACCATCAATACCATTAAGAAGCAAGTACTGGCTCAGAATGCAGAAACAGACAACTGGATGCTAGTACGAGCTATTGCAGTCCATGCCCAGTGCAGATCTACAATTGTCTCAAGGGCACGACGTCAGCTCTGAAGTCATAAGACAAAATCTCATAAACCGAGAACCGAACACGGGTAGGATCATTGAAGCATAATCGACATCCAACTGGTGCACCATAGGAACCTCTTCAGTCATGGGTATCCTCCCGAAAATTATGCTAAACTCCTCAAATAATGGATAAATCTCAAAGTCATTATGATGAAACAGGTTATTCGAAGGATCAAAATGGTTAATCAACCATTGCAACAGTCCAAGTTGGACTCGAATGTTTCAGTAGTAGCTTAGCCCACTGAGTTCGAGAGGTGAAAGTAAATCCCAGTCCTCATAGCTAAAGCTGCAGAATAATGCTTTGAATGCAGGTGCCAATGACCAATCCATGAAGAATGATGAAGAAATAAAGAGTTTGGGGAAGTTTTTAGGTGAAAGTTTCATCCGGAAAGAGAGAAACAAGCTTTTGAAGCGAGTATGGGTGTTATGGGCTTTTATAGTAAGAAATTAAAGGATAAACTTGACAGTTGGCTGCCACTGGGCACTAATGGCGCAAGCCACTTGTTAGTAGACAATTGGAAATTCCACTGTTTTGTTGCATTTCAGCTTTCAGACTCGGCAAGTAATGCAAACATCAGTTATAGAGCAAAAACAAACCATCACAACTCAGAGACTTGTAAACAAATTGGTTTTTGCTTTCATATTAATCAAAATATTTGATTCATTACAAATGTTATTCCCTAAACTGGGTTCTAAGTACAGAGAAAAGCAAAAACAAAAGAAAGTAGACAAGGGCAGCCAACTCAAGATGCATAGGAAGCCGTCTCCTCCGAGTTGTTGCTACTAGACTCCTCGGTCTCTTCAATGATAACCGGCCTACATTTAGCTCTTCAATCAACACACACACCGCCCTGAAGTCCCCGACCTCAGCCCACTGGAGGCGCCATGCTAGCTCTCTATATACATTCATAAACATTAGTAATTGCATTTCATGCATACATGATATAGCATTATCTATTTTTCTTTGTGTTGTTATTTTTTTCTACTTACTGATACGTGCTCATTGGACAGCCTCACCACCACTAACTTGAGGCGTGCTACTTCATATAGCTGACACACCTCATTGTTATCAGCGACAGACACCTGAAGTATAAGACAGGGGCAGCCAATAAGGGAGGGAACAAAATAATACAAAATAGTTGCTAGAAGAAGAAAAAAGAATACTTATATGGGTGCAGTCCAGAGGAGAATCTGATATGGGCTCATAAGATGGTTCTCTAGCATGCCCTATGCTGTCTATCCCGTGCACTACAAAATAAAAGAGAAGGAAGCACCTGGACTGTGCTCCAGCTTATCGATAACGACAACCATATCTGAAGCTTCAGAATCAGAGACCCTCCTCACAATGCTTATCGCACTACTGCTGCTGTAGGAATAAAGTAGAGTCAGTGAATGAAAGAAACAGATACTGAGACAAAACTAAGAACAGAATGAAAGGAGATAAGAACTCACCTAAGTTGGGGCATCGCCCTAATCCCTATCAAGCTCCTCTGCCTCAGCAAAAGGGTCAAACTCAGACGATGAAGGAACATGGAGTCCGCACAAAGATGGCATAGGTGCAACTGCATTATCCTACTGCATTATCCATGCAACTGCATTATCCTCTCCGTGCAACTGCATTATCCTACTCCAGCCTGATAGACTGGGTGGACAACATATAATATGGCACATCGTGAAGCACCCTCCTCTTGTCTAGCCCAAGCTTCCACTTGTACACCCTCTCTCCGAGGTAGTACATATATAAAACAGATAGGAAGTCGGGATACTCAGTCACCTCCCCCCATAAGGGTACCTCACTATCTGCAAATTACAACAATTTTATCAAAAAAAAAAGAGAGAAAGAGAAGAAAGAAAGAAGAAAAAAGAAGCAAGAAAAAGAGCAAAAAAGAGAGAGAGAAAATAAAGAAAAGAAAAACAGCAAAAATAGAAATAAAGACAGAGTGGGGTAACAACTTACCCAATCCCAAGACAGGCTATTCAGCAGCTGCCGGAATACCGATATCTCTGAGGTAGTGTGAGCATATGTTTGACTGAATCTCTAGGCTCAACCTCAAGGGAGAGTCCTCGCATTAATGTTAGCATCGAAACTGTACAAGCTCGACATAGGAAGGAGTCGGTGCTCACAAGCCCAAACCTATATCAAGAAGAAAATGGAACTCAGTAAACAAATAAAAGAGCAAGAAGAAAGCATAGAGGAAAAATCATCAAGGAAAATGTGATTATATACTTCGATGACACACATATAGCCGACCTTCAGGTGCACCCATCAAACACAGAGGTCCATACCATAGTACAAGTATGACAGCGCAGTAGCTCTCTAGTTATACTGCCTAGTCACACCCAAATCTTGTAGAGGTAGTAGCAGCGCTAAATCTGCATCATTACCATGGTTGATGAATAAGGTGGTCGACAGCAGATAAAAGATAAAGGCTAATGCTACCACGTCCACATCCAGTTCCTCAATGTGCTCTTGAGGCATCTCCTCGTAATGAGAAATGATGCTCTCATAGCAAACTCTCTTATCGGAGATGGTAGGCTCCATCCTGATAGATGCTTTGACGCTCGCCCTCCAGCCTAGCTGGTCCAAGGTCCTCAACTGCTCGTCAAAGGTAATCGACCACCCTCTGAAAGGAAGTCCGTTGATAGCAGCGAAGTCAACCGGAGTGATGGTCATCTCCCTGAATGGTAGATGGAAAGTGTGAGTGGTGTCCATCCATCGCTCCATGAGCGCCAAGATGCTAGAAAGAAGGGTCCACTCCTACACCCATGGTAGAGTGTCGACAAAGCGACCAAAGCCTGCCTCTTGGACACGGTCCTAGAATTGGACAAGCAACCAATTGAACCACTCACCAGCTGCATAACCATTGCCGCCAAATTTTTCGCGCTTTGCGCTCTTCTGCAAATAAACCACTGTAATTATACTAATAAAAGTGCAAGGCACAGATTTATACATTTTCATGCAGGAAACCAAGGAAAAATGACGAAAAATATGTGTTTCACAACTATTGTGGCTCAAAGCACTACTCAAGTGGCGTAAGCCACTGCTGTTGTGGAGAACGCCACAGCACATCAGAGCAACCAAACAAACAAAAAAGTGGCGCATGCCACAGCTGCCCTCCATAGCCCAAAAACACCCAAACAACAAATTTCTACCTAGTTTTTTTATTTCTAACCTAATATTTACATGTTTCTAGTATTTGTAATGCAGAAAAAGCAAGAAAAAGAATTCTGAATTACCTCAAATGAGCCCCAGTATAGGTGGCTGGGTAAAACATGCTGCAGGTGTGAATACCCAAATTTTGAGGCTCAAAAAGCCTATTTTCCTGGACTGCAAACAGTCCGGCCGGACCGGAGGACATTCGGAAAGTTCACCGAAAGTATGCCAATATGGTACTTGAAACGTCCGGAAAATTACGAGGATCGTAGAACTAGTCCCAGAATATTTTTTGGAGGTACGGAACTCCCGAAAAAGCCTTTGGAGTGAAAGACTAGTAAGGCCGCCGGCCACGGCGGCGGCGGCTGCCGCCCTCCAGCCCTGGGTTTTCCCTATAAATTAGCCCCGAAACGACAGTTTTAGACACTCAGTCTGTGTTGACGGACGCTCTCTTCTCCCCTACGCTCCTTGCGGTTCTTTTACTGCTTTTTTCTGCATTTAGTGTAGGCTTTTATTACTCTGCTGTTTTGATATTTGGCCACTTAATTAAATTAATTCTAATTAATATTCCCCAAACAAGGAGCTTAATCTGGAATTTTCAAGCTGAAGCTAAGAAGCGGTCGCCGATTAACTCAGGTAATAACAAAACTCTGCCCATTTAATTTCAGCATTTTGTGCGTATTCTCTTCTACTCCAATTCTGAATTAAACTGCTGCATAAATGCATTCACGCATCAATTTGGCAAATAAACTGCCTCAATTAAATATGATTAAGCTTAAATGCCCGGTTAATTAATAATCGTGGTGTTAAAGCTTGAATCCGACAATATTGGCTAAAGTATCTAAATCAATTAATGACTATGGTATAATCGCCTTTATTTCGAACAGTCCGACTTAAGTCCAATTAATCAATAATTGTGGCTAAACAGCCTTAATTAACCACATTTTTTTTTGCAATAAATTGCCTATATTGTAATTCAATTGATCACTTTTGGCAAACAAATTGCCTATAAGTAAGATTAACCATTTTTAGCGACAAATCGCTTATATCGAAGCTTTGGCAAAATGCCTTGAATTAATCAATTTTTTGGCTGAAAGCCTTAAATCAATCATTTTGGCGACAATCGCCCAATCAACACTTTTGGCAAACAAATTGCGTAAATCAACCCATTTTGGCTAAAAGCTTTCAAATAATCACTTTTGGCCACAAAAGCCCAAACATCAATTTTTGGCAATAAATTGCCCAATCAAATATCAATTTTTTGGCAACAAATGCCTAAAACAGAAAATCAATCAATTCTTTGGCAAAATGCCTAAACAAAATGCACAAAGCATACACACACTCATGCATTAAGCATATCCATTCAAAGCCCTTTCAAAAAGGCCTATCGAACTACGTCGACTTTGATCTTCCATTCAAACGGAAGTACGTAGGCACGTTTGGGATTTAACCCCGAGCGGCAAGTCGAAATCACTTAAATATTTCATTAGTTCAATTACATCATTTACCTTGCAAAGCATTCATTCATTGGTTAGTTAATCAGCATGACATAGTCTCGGGATCCACCTCGGGTTCGTAGATTGTGCCTTAAACATTGGGATAATTAATCTAGTAATTAGGTTAATTAAAATTGGACTCAACTTATGGTTTTTTCCTAGTTTACCCTAAAATAATTAAACAAGGTGGCGGCTCACACATTCACGTGCATTTCTGCCCTTAGTCATATTCTTTATATGCCAATATTTGGGGTAGGGGTTCACAGCAGGCTGATACAAGTCCCTACATCAGGGATAAACTCCTGTAGTTTCATGCTAAGGCTCACAGGTCGAGTCACAGGATCGATCACCGTGTCTCCAAGAAGCTAGTTCGTGACATTCTCGACAGCCATAAATCTCGAGTAAGGAGAAAGAAGAGAGAGAGAGAGTTTTTGAAAGAGAAGCTTGTTAGGTTGAAAATGTCACTTTCACCTTTTATATGTTAAGTGGGTCTATGGGCCAAACGTAGGCCTCTGGGCCCAGTTTAGCCCAACGGCCCACTTGTTAAGACCAACTCTCATGCTTAGCCAGTAACCTGCCAATGGCCTGCCGCCTAAGCAGGGACAACACACCGCTGGCCATAGGTAAGTTTCCTCATTTTGCATACCACAACACACTTTCATTAAATGCATACAAAAACACACAAACTTACGCACTTATGTGCAGAATCAATTTTATGCAAATTCATGCTTCACACATGCATGCTTTTCCAGGCCTAATCATGGAATTTCTAACTCTAACCATTGGCCAAAGGCCTATTTTCCTATCAGCAAAAACTACTTTTGCAGGTACCTCCCAAAGTAGAACATTTCAAACCAAAAGTCTCTTAAGGCAGGCACCGTAAGTCCCTTGAGGCAGGCAATCAAAGTCCCTCAAGGCACCGTAAGTCCCCTGATGAGGCAACTAAAGTCCCTTGAGACACTAAGCCCTTCAAAGAAGGCACACATCTGTTAAAGCCGCAGACAATTACCATGGTGCAACTATCTACATTTCATGTCCTCAATGACAACCTCTATAGTGGAGCATTTTAGATCAAGCCGTCCCAAATGGCGCACTCAACCCATCCCAAGTGGCGCACCTAACCCATCCAAAGCGACGCATTTCAACAAAGCCGCCAACTAGCGTAGTCAACCGCAGAAGCCACCAATAACCACCACTACGCATTTCTTCCACCCTACATGTCCAAATTGATGCATTTCAACAAAGCTGCCAACTGGCACAGTCAGCCGCAGAAGCTGCCAACAACCCCCATATGGCACATTTCCTCTACCCTATATGTCTAAAGTGACACCCGCCCAAAGTGATGCATTTCAACAAAGCCGCCAACTGGTGCAGTCAAGCGCAGAAGACGCCAACCACCATGATGCAATTCACCTACTTAACACCACCAAAATGGCAACCCATATCAACAAGCTGCCAAAATGGCGCACTTCATCCATCCAAGCCGTCCAAGGAACACAAATCTTATCCAAAGGACACTCGCCTTATCTCAGCCAGACTCGGCATTTCACCAGCTACTAGGTAAGTATTTTATCACTTACGCATCTACTTTACACTTTAACGACATCTTGCTTAAAAAGCAAAATATCATCAAAGTGGGGGCAAACTGTGATGCTCAAATTTTGCCCCTAAAGGCTCAGTGATGATAAACCTTCTTTTTTACATAAGTGTGGATTGGGATTCCCGATCATCCCGATTTTTGGAATAATGGTCCATGGATGAGATAATAAACATGTTTAACCATATTTACTTTGTCGGGTCACCAGGCGTCTTATCTCGATTTTTGGAACAATGGTCTATGGCTAAGATAATACACGTGTTTAATCATTTTTACTTTTTCGAGTCACCAATCATCTTGCGAAGTAACCGGGCTCGAAAAGTGCATCAGGCCCATCCGGCACACTGGTCGATGGGCTGCCTTGTTTTGCATGCCACTCGATTCGATTTTATAAAAAAGGGCCTTGTCATGCTTGACTCCAACCACCAAAGGAATTGTCCACTTTGGATCAAGCTGAATCCATCCCATACTGGATTGGCAGGATCCGCACAGTTTTGTCTCGCAAGTGAAATGGAGAACTTCCCAGGTGGTCACGCATCTTAGGATTTCCGTTAGGAAAGCATGCTTAACCTTGGAGTTCTTCCAACTCTCCAAGCCGTTTCACCAAAAGGTGCCTCTGTTGATTGTTGGCCCAAGGGTCAAGGTGTTATCTCGAGGTTTTGATGATTAAAACAAAATGAATAAATTTAAATTATATTAATTGTGCTAATATTATTTTATGTAGATTAAATATGGAAAACAAATAAACAAGGCAAATCCTACAAATCCAAGGATAAACAAAGATCATGAAGACCATAGAAATCTTAGTGGTTAGCTTTTTAGGATTTTTTGTAGGATAGAGAGAATGTTCATTTATAAGCATAAAATTAATGTCTTCTCTCTTTATCAAAAGAATTTTCAAAAATATTTCTTTAAAAATTGAAAGCTTTTCGTTCCTTAATTCTTTTACCTAAAATGAAAGAGATTATATCTCAATCATTTTGGTAACAAATCTCTTAAAAAAAGATTTTCTTATTTTCGAAAATTATTTTCTTAAAGATTCAAAATTTATTCACTTACCTAAATTAAAGAGACTTTGCCTCAATCAATTTTTGGTAATAGAATAAATCGAATAAGATTTTTATGCTCTTTATTTTCGGAAACAAATTTTTAAGAAAATCCAAAATCTTGTCTCTTATTTACTTACCTAAATGAAGAAGATTTTGTCTTAATCATTTTTGGTAAATGAATGTTTCAAAAAAGATTTTTCAAATCCTTATTTTCAAAAATTATGTTTTTAAAGGAAAGTTTAATCTTCTCTTATTTGCTTACCAAAAAAAAAAAGGATATTGACTCAAAAGAATTTTTGGTAACAAAGATCTCCGTATCTTCTAAAAATAGAAAGTCAATATTTTGATTTGAAAAAGAGATCGTACTTTCTAAAAATGGGATCCTTATTCCTCTCTATAAAAGGCGTCTTCTCTTTAAAAAGACGTGGTGAGAAAGGGTTTTGTTTTAAGAGTATACGTCCATTGATCAAATCTTTTATCTCTCAAAACTTAATCTCAAACCCTCTTATTTCTTTTCATCTTATTACTTCACGTTTTATCTTTAAAAGAGAAAAGAAATTTTATAACAACATCTTTTGAAAAACAGTTCTGATCTCTAAAACGATTTTCTAATCTTAAATATTATTTTTCCTGTGCTTATATTTGCATTTCTGTCTGTCTATTTAGATTATGTAATCTTTTGTAGACAGGTTTTTATTTGATAAACATTTGTGTAATAGCTTACGTGAAAAGCTATTATGAAATAGATTATCAAGCGACCTTCTCCATGAGAGAGATTCTAATGTCTTGATTTGAGTTTCTGTTCTCTGTCAAAAGCAGAAAGGGTTGAGGTTCACTAGAACCTTAGAAAATCTAGTGGGACAAAGGGTAGATCTAGGAGTTGATCTATTGCCTTGTACTGTTGGTTTGTCTCTTACCCTTGAAAAGAGATAACATAGTTGAGGATCTCAAGATGAGTCTTGGGGAGTGGATGTAGGCGATTTAGTGCCGAACCACTATAAATCACTGTATTAATCTTTTTATTTTTCTGAAGTTCTGCTTGATACTATTTTACTCACACTTCTATTTATATTTTAGAAATGCTAAAGTTGTTAATGGTTTTGATGTTCTAAATTGAAATAAGCTTTATCTATTAGTGAACATTAGAACTCTGGACTTCTGCATAGTGAAAATACCAAGTTCTAAACTGTTCTTCTATTTTCAGTATATTTCACTATTTGGGTTTTTAATCAGTTTTCTAATCTTGATTAAAGCTTTGTGAAGCAGTTCAGAATTCAATAACTGTCTCTCACATAGTCTTTTATATTTATCTAAACTTTATGAGGAAGTTCTAAACGTAATATCTTTCCTTCATAAAGAAGTTTTGAAATTGAATAAGACCTTGTGAAGTAGTTCTAATTGATAGCTGCACTTTGCAAAGTCTTTCTATTCTCTAAATAGAGCGTTGTGAGAAAGTTCTAATCATAATAACTTACTCTCATTAATGCATCATTTTCCACTACAACATAATTCTGAGTTTTTGATTTTAAAGTTAAATTTTTATTTTTAAAAAATCCAATTCACCCCCCTCTTAAGTTGTGCCATACGTATACAGGATCCACATTGATTAGTTTCTCCTTTTTGATATATGATTCTATTCATTCCTGTGTCCTGAAGTCGGGATATCACAGGCCCACTAACTTTCGCTTGGTTCATCCTTGAACCATACATCTACTGGAGAGGGGTCCAGCTCTGATACCAAATGTGATGCCCGACTCCAACCACTAGAGGAATCGTTCGCTTTGGATCAAGCCGAATCCATCCCATACTGGATTGGGAGGATCCGCAAGGTTTTGTCCCGCAAGTGAAATGGGGAACTTCCCAAGTGGTCACCCATCTTAGGATTTCCGTTACGCACGCACGCTTAACCTTAAAGTTCTTCCAACTCTCCAAGTCATTTCACCAAAAAGCATCTCTGTTGATTAATTTCCCTTTTTTAGATATATGATTCAATTCATTTCTGTGTCCCGCAGTCGGGATATCACAAGCCTGGCCCTAGGGCCCACCAGTGGCATTTTTGCCACATAAGCCCTAAAATAGGGCTAGACATTCCCATTTGCCAATAAATAGGGCATTGGGAATTGTGTAAAAAGGTAGAATTTTTTGAAACCTTAAGGAAATTCTTGTATTTTCAAAATTCAACTCAAAATCAAAGCTAAACTTGTGTTTCTCTTTGGTTTAAGTTGTGATTCATCCATTTTTAATCAAAAACACCTTAAGGATTCATTGAAAACCCCAGAAAAACATAGATCAAATCTCAAACTCGGATTATTGGATCAAAACCCAACCTTCGGGTCTCTTTTATCCATCCTTATTCAAACCTTTGATAATCTTCAAAAAAGGTACTTTTTGAGGGCCTTTAATCCTTTTCTCCATCTCTTTTTCATTTTATATTGGTGTTAAACCGCAATTTTTGAGCCTGGTTGTGAGGAAAACCCGGGATCAATGAAAAGAGATTGTCTATGCCGAAGTGGCACGCTGAGAACCACAATGGCGCAAGCTACTACGTACGGCATGCACCACAGGCAAATGGCTCGCGCCACTTCTCCCCATAATGCCCTTGTTGGCTCTGTTTCTTCTTTATGGCCTCCTGATCAAAGAAGGGCCTGGCGCCATTACGTGTGGCGCACGCCCCATGCATGTGGCACACACTACTGCACTTGTGGCGCCAGGCACTTCATTTCAGAAGCCTAGAATGCTAATAATCAATAAAACAGACATGATTCGGATATCTAATGGCAAAGCTCGAGCCTTTATTGGTCTGGGGTGCGTTTTTGTTCACAAATGGATTTAATAAATATCAATAAACAAGATCTTGAGTAGTGATAGGCATATTTGTTCATCATTCCTAATGAACATCAAGACCTTTAACTCTAATCTTGTCTTAATCTTTAAATTATTGCTTTTAAATTAATGTCCTTTACTTTCAAAGTATTTTTAATATTATGTCCTTTAAATTTGTGCCCTTTTATTTATTGTATTATGATTATTATTGCACTAACCCTTTTATTCATTAACCCTTGAATATAAACATGCATCATTTAATCATTTGTTTAATGAATGAATGTTGTATGATTCTGTGTATGGGACTGTGATTCTATGAATGCTATTTATGTTATATATGTTTGATGAATGTTTATTTATTGCTTTATTTTTATTTTGTATTTTGGCTAAATATAAAGGGTTGGGAAATTTTAGAGGGTTAAAGAGTAGATTGTATTAATAGGAATTGGTTTGTAATATTTTCTCCTCCCCCTTTCTATGTGAATGCTATATTTTGTCTTGTGGATGATTATACATGTATGACATTTCTTCAAAATTGCATTAAAACCATTTTCCATCTCAATTCTAGTTAATCGTATTATTGTTCATTGTGAATTAATGGACAACGAGGAGGTTGGTTTAACCAGGTAATATGGGTACCTAACACCTTCCGAATATCTTACCTAACTCTCGAACCCTATCTCTAATTTAAAATCGAGTTAGTGGATTCCAAAGAATCGACTAATTCGAGAATTTTCCCTAAAGAGAGTGGTGACTCCTAAAAATAGAACTCTTACCGATGTAAGAGATCTTTTGCAATCCCTTTTCAAAAGGATCGCTATTTTTGAAGATTAATATACGGGTTTAATAAAGAGAAAATCACTTTGTTAAATATCAACCAAGCCTGTTTTGATTCGATTCTTTCCTCCTACGGAAAAAATCCATGCGTCCTCAGCTGCTATGCCAATTTACTGAATGCAAACCAAGAAGCTTCCTTTAAGTGTATGCAAGAATGTTGAAAAAGCTTGTCGTCAGTTCATTTGGGTTCGACAGATGAGCATGAAAAGTTGACCTTAGTCCCTTGGAACCGCATCCAATCCCCTAAGCGGGTTGGTGGGTTGGGGTTTCGTCAGATGTTTGATCTGAACATAGCATTTCTCACAAAACTTTACTGGGGTCTTATTCAGGATACTAGAGCTCTATGGGTACGGGTTATCAGCTCGAAATACAAATCGGGCAGTGATATCATTCCTTTCAACTTTCGAGGGTCTAACCCTTCTGTTATAGCTCGTGGTATCAAAGAAGCGTTCCCGTGGTTACAGTCTGGTCTAACATGGTCTCTAGGCAATGGTAACACTATTAGATTTTGGCTGGATACTTGGATCAATTTTGGCATGAAACTGATTGATTTACTCTTCTCCCTGTTCTTGCTTCCATGCATGACCAGTTAGCAAAGGACTATGTAAATCATGCTGACTTTTGGAATTATGACCTGCTTCATATATACTTTCCTGAGAATATTATTCAGAGAATAATAGCCATCCTGTCCGTCGCATGATGCTGGGAGGATTCGCTTTGTTGGGGTCCCTCTTTTTCTGGCCTTTTTACGGTTAAATCGGCTTATTTGCATCTCAGAGCGCCGAAGGGCTTTGCTTCGAATCCAGTCTGGTCCCAAGTTTGGAAATGGACTGGCTGTCAGTGTATCCGGTGTTTTCTCTGGCTCCTCTGCCATAACTGCCTTCTTACGAATACTGAGAGATGGAGAAGACATCTTTCTCAATAGATAACCTGCCCTCTTTGTTCAGCAAATGCAGAATCGGGTTTACATGTAATGAGAGAGTGCCCTCTAGTTCTTGGGATACGGCAGACATATATTCCTCAGGAGTTGCAATCTATTTTTTTCAATCCTAATTTGTCTATTTCAGAGTGGGTGGCACTAAACATTATGAATAAATCTTTGAGGTATAGGGACATCCCTTGGTCATCTTTCTTTAGGACAACTTGCTGGCTTTTATGGAAGCATCGCAATTTGGTTGTGTTTACAGCTACCCCTACTCCAGCAGCTTCCATCATTCATAATGCTTATTGTTTTGCTAGGTAATACAAGGATGCCATGGAACGAGTAAGCCTAAGTACTGTCATTACCAACCAGGCAATAGTAAATGAGATTGGATGGGTACTTCCGAATCCTGGTTATTTCAAGCTTAACACTGATGGGAGTGGTTTTGGTGGGGGTCTAATTAGGGACTGGTAGGCGATTTGGAAGACTGGGTTTACTATTAATGTTGGAAGAACGTCAACTTTAGGTGCTGAGTTATGGGCTATTTATCATGGTATTCAGGTGGCTTTAATCTATTCATATCACAACTTGCAAGTTGAAAGTGATAGTCTCTTGGCCATCTAGATGATCCACAACCAAGTCAACCCCCCTGCTGTTCTTCGCTCTCCGGTTGAGAAAATAAAGAGGATATTGCGCAATAATAACCAGATTCTTGTCGCTCATGTGTTTAGAGAGGCCAATTTCTCGGCTCATTGGCTCTCTAAATATGCCTCAACTGTGTCATCTGGGCACTAGATTATGTTTGATCCTCCTCAGGGTATCTTACCTCGGCTAGTTCATGATTCTGTTGGAGTGGGTTATAACCGCACTTTAGCTAGTTAGTGTGCCTTTCCCTCTTATGTACAAATATATATATATAGATGGCATAATTGAGAGACGACCATTGAAAATAAGCCATTTAATGAACTTTTTTGTCATTTTGAATTAAACATCTAATAAACAATAATTTTTTATCGAACATTTCTAATTTGAACTGCTATATAAACAAGTTAATAACTAATAGAACAGTTAACGGCTACTACAATAGTTAACATGTAAAGTTTACAAAAGCAAAGCTTTTATTGGCTTCTTTTTGCAATATATATACCAAAAAAAGTAAAAAGTAGGGAATGTTTTTCTACTTTAGTTTTTCTTTTTCTTTATCAACAAAGAAAAAAAATATGCTGTTGATGATATGCTGAGAAGGAGATCTAGTACCCAATTTTGTTTTAGAGCATCATTTATAATTTTGATATTTTTCTTTTTTTTTAATAAAATTCCTCAAAATGAGGATTAACTTGACTTAACTTATTATGTTTTCAATTTATATCGTAGATATTATATAATATAAATAGATAACTATTATAATAATTTTATCAATTAATACCGCGTACTTAGTTTTCTGTATCAATTCTATCATTCGTTTGTCTTTCGTTAATTTTATGCTAATGTGACACTTATCTCTTAAAAGTAGGTCCTACAACTTCCAATGTCAGAGCGAATATATCCATGTATACTCAAAAAAAGTCTGAACTTTAACGTTTTTATCAAATTTAGTCAGTTCATTTAATTTTATCAATCAATACCACGTACTAATTAATCTCTGTCAAATGATTTTGTTATAATAATAATGTATTTGAACAAACCATTCAACTCCATAACAATTATTTTTAATAATATTTTTGGTACACTTAATGAAAAAAAAAAAAGTAACATTTGAATTTTACAATGTAACATAATTATATTCATACTTATGACATTTGAGAAAATAATTTATTTTAAAATACTTGTTACATTTATGGTTTCAAGGAGTTATAAATATTTTTTTCCATGTTTATCATTTCTGTATGACCAATAATTATTACTTCAATTTAATGATTTTCTTAGAGAATTAATATTAAATTAAGGATAATATAGACAATTTACTCAACAATTTATTGAAACTTATACAAATTTAATAGGTTTCTTAAGAAACGTGAAATTCCAAATGTGACAAGTATTATGGAACAGAAATAGTATATTTTTCTGTAGATGTTAATAAAATTAAAATAATTGAATTAATAAATCTAATAGCACTTCAAAAAAAAAAAAAGGAGTCATACATGAAGTATCTCACATTAGTGGTATATAAGAGAATTGATGTATATAATTTTTTTTTTTTGCTCGCTTTTACGATTTTAATTACTTAAATACAAAACCTTCATATCAGAACTGGTATAATTTTACTAATTACACCAAGTCCTTTCTTGTAATAATACTCAAAACTAACTAGAAATTTAATTAAGAATGGTAGTACTATTATTTTACCATTAATATAGCATATTTAAAAAAAAACAGTTATTAATGTTGGATTTTAAAATATGTATTTATTAATAAACTATTTAATTAAATAAATATGAGTATAACAAAATCATTTGATATAGATTAATTAGTACGCGGTACTGATCGATAAAATTAAAAGAACTGGTCAGATTTGATAAAAACGTTAAACTTTAAACTTATTTTTTCTTTTAATATACGTGGATATATGACTTGGCACTAACATTGGATCTTGTGGGACACACTTTTGAGAGATAACTGCCACATTAGCATGAAATTAAAGGAAGATAAACGGAGGCTAGAATTGATACAGAAAATTAGTTACGCGGTATTAATTGATAAAATTAAAAGAACTAGCCGAAATTGTTAAAAAGGTTAAAGTTCAGGCTTGTTTTTATCATTAGGCTTAATTAATATATTAATTATTGTTTTAGAGTATCATTTATAGTTTTGGTTTTTTTTTTTTTTTTTTTTTTTTTTTTTTGCTAAAGTATGTGGATATATAATTAATTTTGGTTATACGATTTGTTAATATAACGTATTATATCATAATTTCATATTTTATAAATATTTCTAGTGAGTTTTATTTTTTATTTTATATCAAACACTAAATCTGATAATAAATATAATAAATTACCTTTATTCTTTATAAAATAATCATAACCGGTCAAATTAAATATTTAATAAAAGTAATAATTAAACATAATTTTTTCTTATCATGTTTAATATGTATCTTATGTAGTATAATATAACTACAAAATCAAATTTCTTTTATTCTTTCAATTAATAAAATTAAAATTATTAAAGATATTATATTCTTACCATATTTAATAGATACCTTATTTAGTATATAATATATTTCTAACAGTGCTTTTCGCAAGTGTACGAAATCGCTACAAGTAATATATGATGAGTAGAATATCGATCCCACGAGGATTGCATACCAAGTACCAAAATTATTTTAACCTACTATTATTTAAACGATAATTGATAGAAATTGTTTTAAGAATTTAGATTCAATAATTGAAAATAAGAAATCCAGCAAGCAATTATTGATTCAAGAAATCAATGATTAAAAACTACTAGGGATTTTGATTTCACTTAATTCTATCCAATTTATTTTATTAGTTCATTAATCAATTTTAATGGTTCAAGTAGGGAAAACAACTCTAGAATCACTAACAAGCTCTCCCGATGTATTGTTAGCTATTTTAACTTTGTTTAACTACCTATCTTCCAATAGCATAATTAAACACGAATTAAATCATGAAGTTTGTAGTTTGTTTATGAATTCATAAATTAAAGTTGTTAATTCATGAAAACCCCCATGAGTCAAACCATATAGCTTCCGCATCAAGTTATTATTTTCATGTGATTCATTAACTTTTTCATATCAAAAATCTTTCTTCCGATAGTGATTAATGAAATAGATCAATCCAAGGGAGAAACTCTATCTGGAAGCATTAAGTTCATCAATAAATCATAACTTGAACAAAGCAAAACAAATCTAATATTATAAATTGGAAAAGAAATTAAGCTACAATAAATCCCTAGTATGAGAGTTTAGTTAGACGTAATACTGTGAATACTCAAATTTTGAGGCTCAAAAAGCCTATTTTCCCCGACTGCAAACAGTCCGGCCGGACCGGAGGCCGTTCGGAAAAGTTCACCGAAAGTATGCCAATATGGTACTTGAAACGTCCGGAAAATTACGAGGATCGCAGAACTGGTCCTGGAATATTTTTTGGAGGTACGGAACTCCCGAAAAAGCCTTCGGAATGAAAAACTAGAAAGTGGACAAGCCACGGCGGCGGCGGCCGCCGGCCAGGGCAGCTGAGGCTGTCGGCCACGGCGGCCGTGACCGCCGTCCACGACGGCGCCGGCCGCAGGCTGCCGCCCTTCGCGGCGGCAGCGGCCGCCCTCCAGTCTGAATTTCCCTATAAATACAGCCCCGAGCACTCAGTTTTACTCACTCAGTCTGTGTTGACGGACGCTCCTTCTCCCCTACGCTCCTTGCGATTCTTTTGTTGCTTTTCTGCGTTTAGTATAGGCTTTTATTACTCTGCTGTTGTGATATTTAGCCACTTAAATTAAATTAAATTAATTAATATTCCCCAAACGAGGAGCTTAATCCGGAGTTTTCAAGCTGAAGCTAAGAAGCGGCCGCCGATTAACTCAGGTAATAACGAAACTCTGCCTCATTTAATTTTAGCATTTCATGCATATTCTTCTTCTACTCCAATTCTGAATTAAACTGTTTCATCAATGCATTCACGTCATCAATTTGGCAAATAAACTGCCTTAATTAAATATGATTAAGCTTAAATGCCCGGTTAATTAATAATCGTGGTATTAAAGCCTAAATCTGACAATATTGGCTAAAGTATCTGGTCAATTAATGACTATGGTATAATCGCCTTTATTTCGAACAGTTCGGCTTAAGTCCAATTAATCAATAATTGTGGCTAAATAGCCTTTATCAACTCATTTTGGCTAAAAGCCTTAAATCAATCAATTTTGGCGACAATCGCCTAAATCACATCAATTTTTGGCAACAAATCGCCTAAATCAATCTTTTTGGCTAAAAGCCTTAAATCAACATTTTTGGCAACAAACGCCTAATCAAATCAATCAATTCTTTGGCAAAATGCCTAAACAAAATGCACGAAGCATACACACACTCATGCATTAAGCATACCCATTCAAAGCCCTTTCAAAAAGGCCTATCGAACTACGTCGACTTTGATCTTCCATTCAAACGGAAGTATGTTGGCACGTTTGGGATTTAACCCCGAGCGGCAAGTCGAAATCACTTAAACATTTCATTGGTCCAATTACATCATTTACCCTGCAAAGCATTCATTCATCGGTTAGTTCATCAGCATGACATAGTCTCGGGATCCACCTCGGGTTCGAAGATTGTGCCTTAAACATTGGGATAATTAATCTAGTAATTAGGTTAATTAAAATTGGAGTCAACTTAGGGTTTTTTTTCCTAGTTTACCCTAAAATAATTAAACAGGTGGCGACTCACACATTCACGTGCATTTCTGCCCTTAGTCATATGCATTATATGCCTAATATCCGGGGTAGGGGTTCACAGTTTGGCGACTCCACTGGGGACTTATGTAATTATTTTGCATAAAGTGGACTACGATTGTTGTGTAAACTAACCTGCTCTTCTTCAGGGTATTATTTTACTATGCTTTGTTTTGCAGGGTACCCCAACAAAGATTAAGTATTCTTTCTTTAAGAATGCTTAATGAGGAGAATTTGGACCTAATTGAACTTCACTTTAAATCATTTAAATTTGTTTATTTATTTGCACGAATTGAGAATCTTTTTCTCCATTGCATAAAAAAAATGAATTTCTTCTCTCTCTGTTCAAACTTATGAGTCTGGATAGCAAGTAGGGCTGATCGGCAGGTCTCTTTGATTATGTCGACGGACAGCCAAAGCGTCCTCCCTGTTACCGCAAACCATCCCTAATTGGGGGTGGCCCATGAGTATGCGTACTGTTTGACCCACGCGAAACTCTTTGTTTCACATATGGTTAGGTATATCCTTGCTCAAGGTTCAAGGGTCCCTTAATAAGCCAATTCTCTATTTGTGTCATAGCCTATAGAACCTATCCTTTAGGGCTGTATGCACCCAATGATGTGAATCATATCATAAACGGATTATGACGTGTTGTTGTGCGCATTCACGACATATCATAACCATTGAATAAATACAAAAGAACACAAAACATTTCTTTTGTTTTTAGTCATGCACAGTTGGACAAAGGGTCGATCTACCTCACATCAGCTACCCTGATACACGAACCACTATACCCTAATCCAATTACCCTTATACTTACAGGTACCCGTTGATCGAGTGCCTATCCAAGTTTCTGTCACACCTACAGTGCTATCACCAACCTCACCAGCTTCGCCAAATTCACCGGCCTCACCGACCTTACCAACTTCAACTGCACCAATGGCATCACTTGCTGACATCCAAAACCTCATCGAACAACTCGAAGCCAGGATGGAGGCTAGAATGAATGAGGCATTAGCTGCCCAGAGAACTGCCCTAATAGCTGAACTAGGTAGTGGTAATGGAAATGGGGCTTCAGCTGGGGGAAGTGGACCTGCTACCTCCAATCAGGGACCTGCTGCTGAACCGAAAAACCCTGCCCTTAACCTGGATGACATGCCCTCCAGAACTGCTTCTGAGCTGGAAGCTCAGAAAATGAGAGAAAAACTGGAACTGTTGGAAAGGTCTATTACTGCCCTTAAGACACACAAGGAAGTGGTGGACATGGACTCCTTGTCCTTGTTCCCCGAAGCAAGACTGCCCATAAAGTTAAAAATGCCCAACATGGACAAGTTTGACGGAACCCCTTGTCCCAAAACGCACCTGAAAATGTATGTGGGTGCCCTAAACCCGTTCGGACTGAACAGGGAGCTCCTTGCTCAGTTGTTTCAACAATCACTCACCGGTGCTGCTTTGAGGTGGTTTGTCAGCCTGGACCGGTCTAAAATGAAGACCTGGGAAGACATCTGCAATGCATTTAATATGCAATACCACTATAATATGGAGGTTGATGTTACTCGGAGGGAACTGGAAACCACCAAACAGAAGAACAACGAACCCTTTTCCTCGTTCCTTACGAGGTGGAGGGCCAAGGCCGCCCAAATGATCAACCGGCCTTCTGAGCAAGAACAGGTGGACATAATTATAAAGAACCTGCAGCCTGTCTACCAACAACAATTGCAAACCCAGTACCTACCGACGTTCCAGTCGCTCATTACCACTGCTACGAAGGTAGAGGATTTAATTCAAATGGGGCAACTGAAAGAAGACTCGGGAACCTCAAAATACAAGAAGCCTAGCCAAGCTAGCAAAGTCCACGAAGTGGCAAGCATCACCCCCACGAATCCTTTACGTGTGGGAAATATGAGAAATGGCAGCCAGTCGAGGAGGACTTACACTGTTCTCGGGATGCCAATCCTTTTGGTATTCCGAGAGGCTGTCAAGGCAAACTACATCAAGCCTTTGGAAGCAACGCCGCCACCCAACCCATTACCAAGGAACTACAGAGCTGACGAATACTGTGAGTACCATCAGGGTAACGGGCACAAGACTGAAGCGTGTTGGATACTTAAGAACCGCATCCAAGACCTAGTGGACAACGGTTCAATTATTCCAAGGAGTAAGCCAAACATTAGCACTAATCCCTTACCAAATCACGGGGTAAATGCTATCCTTGCTGACCAGGAATTGATCGATCCTTTCGAACTATTCCTAGAAATGAACGACATCTGTGTCCTGGAAATATTTGCTGATACTTGGGACAACAAGCCAGAAGTAATAACTGAACTGGAAGTGGAAGACTTCATGCAGCCCAGTCTCTTTGACGAGGTTGCAGTTATTACAGGAAATGATGGGAACCAAGACCTGCTGAGCTTGATCAAGCCGTACAAAGGGCCTCTCACCAACTGGTACGCCGAGGAGGAGCGCGCTACTGATAAACCCCCTCCCGAGTCAAACCTAGAGTCAAAGTCTGTAATCAAGTCCTATACTGAGTCTGAGTCTGACCCCGAGTCTGAAACCGAGTCAGAGTCCAGTTCCAGTTCTGAGTCGTCTGTGTTGGATTTAGAAAATGCAGACTTCAAATTTGATGTAATTTCTTAGGACGATTCCGTCCTAATCAATAAGAGCTTGCAAATTATTGGCTACCCCGCGTGTCTATCTTTCCAAGCATTTCCAAGCAAAAATAATGACAATCAAATAAATGAAATAAAAAATGAAAAAGAAAAAATAATAATTGGCAAAGAAGAAAATGAACATACATACATTGCATCTGACTGTGTGAACAGGGAACAGGTCATTGAATGCTTGAAGAAGTTTGCCGATTGCTTCATGTGGAAGGCAAGTGACATCATGGGAATTGACCCGGCAATAGCGGTGCACAAGATTCCAGTATACCCTGAGGCTAAGCCGGTAAAACAGAAGCTAAGAAGGCTAAAAATAGAATGGTCCTTGAAAATCAAGGAGGAAATAGCCAAGCAACTGGAGAATAAGTTCATAGAACCCATTGCTTACCCGACGTGGTTAGCAAATATTGTGCCGGTGCCGAAGAAAGATGGCAAAGTCAGAATGTGTGTGGATTACCGGGATTTGAATAAAGCATGTCCGAAGGACGACTTCCCCCTGCCGCATATTGACTTGTTAGTGGACCGAATGGCTGGACATGAGATGGTCTCCTTGACCGATCTTGCTGTCGGGTATAATTAGATAATGATGCATTTGCCAGACAAAGAGAAAACGACCTTCATCACGAAGTGGGGAACCTACTGCTACAGGGTTATGCCTTTTGGGCTCAAAAATGCCGGGGCAACCTATCAAAGAATGGCAACGACCATCTTCCATGACATGATTCATAAAGAAGTAGAAGTGTATGTGGACGATATGGTTGTTAAATCAAAAACAGCTGAAGAACATACAACAACAATTGAGAAGTTCTTCCTTAGACTTCGAAAGTACAATTTAAAGCTCAACCCGGCGAAATGTCTGTTTGGAGCTACATCCGGAGTATTTCTTGGGCATATGGTCAGTTGGAAGGGCATAGAGATTGACCCTTCAAAAGCCAAAGCCATTCTGGAAATGCCAGCACCGAAGACGGAAAAGGAAGTTTGGGGTTTCCTGGGAAGGCTACAGTACATCAGCCGGTTCATTAATCAATTGGCCGATACTTGTGGTCCGATTTTCAAATTACTCAGGAAAGGAGTAGCCATCAAATGGAATGAGGATTGTTAGAAAGCTTTCGACCAAGTCAAGCAATATCTATTATCCCCGCCAGTTTTACAGCCACCAAGGCTAGGAAAGCCTTTGCTATTGTACCTATCAGTGACAGAAGAAGCGATGGGTGCAATGCTAGCTCAACAAGCAGAAGATACAAGGGTAGAAAATGCCGTGTATTACCTCAGCAAAAGGATGCTAGACTACGAGCTAAAATACAATAAGATAGAGAAGTTGTGTCTGGCTCTAGTTTGGGCTTGTACAAAGCTGCAGCACTACCTCTCGTCCTACACCACATATGTTATTTCTGAATCGAACCCCTTGAAATTCCTTATGGAGAGGCCGGTTCTTGACAGTAAGATGGCTAAGTGGGTGTCGGTGCTCGCAGCCTATGATTTAAAATTTGTGCAACGAAAGGCAGTGAAAGGCGGAGCCTTGGCTGATCAATTAGCAGAATTACCGGTCGAAGACCAAATGCCGGAGGTAGAATTTCCTGATGAAGACTTGTTGAGCTTGGAAAGTGAAGTCTGGGAAATGTACTTCGATGGAGCTTCAAACTACCATGGAAATGGGGTTGGAGTTGTATTCAAAACTCCTTGTGGAGAATACGTCCCAATCGCAGTCAAATTAGATTTCGACTGCACCAACAATGAAGCCGAGTATGAAGCTTGCATAAAGGGGTTAGAAGCAGCCCTGGAAAAGGAAATAAAGGTCCTCAAGGTTTTCGGGGATTCCAATTTAATAGTCTCCCAAGCTTTGAGAAAATGGAAAATTAAGGAAGAGCATTTGGTTCCTTACTTACAACGCTTGGACGAATTGGCTCAGCAATTTGAGGATTTATCATTCCACTACTTGCCGCGAGCCAAAAATCAGTTTGCTGATGCTCTGGCTACTTTGGCCTCTATGGTTAATGTAGGGGGAGACCAAGTCATTCGACCTCTGACAGTTCGGCTATAGAAACAGCCAGCACATATCATGAATTTGGTGGATGACAAGCCCTGGTATTGGGATATACAGAATTATCTTCAGAATGAAGCCTACCCGGAGGGATCCACCAAGACTGATCAACGGACATTGAGATAGTTAGCATCCGGATATTTCCTTACTAGGGGAGTTCTGTATAAAAGAAGTTGGAATGGCCTGCACCTAAGGTGCGTTGATGAGGGAGAAGCTCAAACCATCATGGATTCCTTACATAATGGGGAGTCTGGTCCACACATGCACGGGATAGCCTTGGCTCGGAAAATCGTGAACCTGGGTTATTACTGGCCAACTATGAATGCAGACTGCGTGAGGCACGCGCAGAAGTGCCATGAGTGTCAAATTTTTGCTAAGCTGCAAAGACAGCCTCTGGTCAATTTGAATCCTATTGCTTCACCATGGCCTTTCGCAACTTGGGGCATAGACGTGATCGGAAAAATCCACCCAAAGGCTTCCAATGGCCACCAATTCATCCTGGTTACTGTAGATTATTTCACTAAGTGGATTGAGGCAGCCTCTTATTCGATTTTGAATGCCAAGAAGGCAGCACAGTTCGTTCGTACTAACATCCTTTGTCAGTACGGAACGCCATTCGAGATTATTACTGATAATGGGTCCCACTTTCAAAGTGAATTTTCTGACCTGCTGAAGCAAAAGAAGATTCAGCATCACAAGTCTTCACCCAATCGGCCGCAAACAAATGGGGCTGTGGAGGCTGCAAATAAGGCTATAAAAGTCATTTTACAAAAGATAGTTCAAAAGCATAAAGCTTGGCATGAACAATTACCGAATGTCCTATGGGGATATAGGACTTCAATCAGAACGCCCACTGGGGCAACCCCATATTCCTTAGTGTATGGTATGGAAGCAGTGTTGCCTATTGAGCTGGAAGTTCTGTCGGCGAGGATTATCCGGGAAAGCCAGATCAGCGAAGCAGATTGGGCTAAGAATTATCATTTGCAACTCTTGGGTATGGATGAGAAACGATTGCAAGCAATCCACCAAACTCAAGTTTACCAGAGAAGAATGGCATGGCATTTTAATAACAAGGTCAAAGACCGAAAACTAGAAGAAGGTTGTTTGGTCCTGAAGGAAATTAGACAGCCAATCGTAGACCCACGTGGGAAGTTTCGTCCTCATTGGGTTGGACCCTATGTGTTGAAGAAAATATTGTCTAGCGGAGCCGTCATTTTGACTGATTTGGATGGTTTGGAATTCACGAATCCATGTAATTTAGATCAGTTAACAAGATATTTTGTATAATAAGCATTGCATAATGTAAAAAGAGCTACATTAGACCTGATTCTCCTCGGAAAAGACAAATTATGTATCGGAGAGATGTAGGCAACCCTCTTTGGGCGCAGTCTAAGCATTAATAATAAAAAAATCATTTCATACTTCATTCTTCTTTGCCAAAAAAAAAAAAAAGAAAAAGAGGAAAAAAAAGTGAAAAAAAAAGAAAAGAAAAAAAGAGAAAAACCCGCTAAGTCGAAAACCCGAAAGGGCGACTTAGGCAAAAGTCGGGGCCCGCTAAGTTGAAAACCCGAAAAGGGCGGCTTAGGCAAAAATGGGTAGCTCGCTAAGTTGAAAATCCGAAAGGGCGGCTTAGGCAAAAATTAGAGCTTGAATAAATAAAGTTGGAAAATGCTTGGAAAGCTTAAAAGTCAAATCTCATTCCAATTAAAGCCATAAAGTCAAACAGCCCGAAGTCAAGCAGAAAGCAATAGAGTCCAAAATAAATAAATAATGAAGTCTAAGTCCAAGTCCGAAAGGAAAAAACAAGACATACATCCAAAGCCAAAGAACAAAATCCAAAATCCAAAGCAAAGTCCTAAAGAAAAAGTCAAAAAAGTCAAAATAAGGGAAAAACAACAAAAGTCCAAAAGCCTATAAGATCTAGGTGTCCCGTCGCCTCCGTGGGGCAACATCCTCCGAGTCATCCCTAGCTGCTAAACTCTCTCCAACCTCGCCTGTCTGAGGAGCCAACATAATCTCCTCATCAGTCCCAACCACATTATCAGCGTCAACCTGAGCCCAATCCTCAAGTGCACTCAGCAGTGCGGTCCTCCTTGGCCTCTCAATCGGCCAAACAACAGCAATGAACCAGGTTTGATACTCAGGAGAAGTCTGAACACCGGCAGGATTAGGTAAAGGCCTAACCATGTGATGGTCTCTAACCCAAGCCCTAAGGACGGCTCGGCTAACACCCGGAGTGATGGCTGAATCAGCTGAAATGTCATCCATAATCGGAACAGTCTGGTCTATCCCCATCTGCCTCAAAACGCGCGAAGCGTAGTACCAAGTACAGTGTGTAAGGCCTAAAAGGTAAACCCGAGTATGGCGGAAGCTAACCTGGATAAAGCAGGTGATATCATACCAGGGAATGTGCCACAATACCTCATTTGGACCCAACTCAATCAGCCATGAGGTCCATGCATCAGTAGACGGGTGTGTGATCAAGATCCTCCTTGTACGGTACTGGGCGGGGTTATAAGGCAAGAAAGTAGGAGCAGCAACCACTTGGAGGTGGTCCTTTAACCAAACCTGAGTATAGATCCTTTCTATTACGAAGGAATGAACCAAAGGAAAGAAGAGACAATAAGCAATAGCAGATAGACCATACCTCCCCAAATTGATCTTTTCTACCTTGGAGAGACTCTTAGCCCAATGGTGCATGCTAATAAAACAGTAAGTGCAGAAACAAAAAAAAATTCACATTTTGGCCCCTAAGGCCCAAAAAATTTTCACATTTTGGCCCCTAAGGCCCAAAAAATTCTCAATTTGGCCCCAAAGGCCCAAAAATTCTCAATTTGGCCACAAAGGCCCAAAAATTCTCAATTTGGCCCCAAAGGCCCAAAAGTTCGCATTTTGGCCCCTAAGGCCCAAAAATTCTCAATTTGGCCCCAAAGGCCCAAAAATACCCAATTTGGCCACAGAGGCCCAAAAGTTCACATTTTGGCCCCTAAGGCCCAAAAATTCCCAATTTGGCCCCAAAGGCCTAAAAGTTCACATCTTGGCCCCAAAGGCCCAAAAATACCCAATTTGGCCCCAAAGGCCCAAAAGTTCACATTTTGGCCCCTAAGGCCCAAAAAAAAATTGAAGAAAATGAAAAAATCAAGGAAAATAGCCAAAAGGCGGGTCGTCTGGACGCGTCCGATTTTTTCGCCTTCAAAATTTGTTTTTCAAACAACCACCGACGCCCATAAATCATTTTTATGGTTGCCGGTGGGAGGCAACTGTGAATACTCAAATTTTGAAGCTCAAAAAGCCTATTTTCCCGGACTACAAACAGTCCGGCCAGACCGGAGGCCGTTCGGAAAAGTTCACCGAAAGTATGCCAATATGGTACTTGAAACGTCCGGAAAATTATGAAAAAGCCTTCGGAACAAAAAACTAGAAAGTGGACAAGCCACGGCGGCCGTGGCTGCCGGCCACGTCGGCCGCTGGCTAGGGCGGCTCCGGCCGCCGGACGAGGCGGCAGCTGCCGCCCTCCAATCCGAATTTCCCTATAAATACAGCCCCGAGCACTCAGTTTTACTCACTCAGTCTGTGTTGACAGACGCTCCTTCTCCCCTACGCTCCTTGCGATTCCTTTACTGCTTTTCTGCATTTAGTATAGGCTTTTATTACTCTGCTGTTGTGATATTTGGCCACTTAAATTAAATTAAATTAATTAATATTCCCCAAACGAAGAGCTTAATCCGGAGTTTTCAAGCTGAAGCTAAGAAGCGGTCGCCGATTAACTCAGGTAATAACGAAACTCTGCCTCATTTAATTTAGCATTTCATGCATATTCGTCTTCTACTCCAATTCTGAATTAAACTGTTTCATCAATGCATTCACGTCATCAATTTGGCAAATAAACTGCCTTAATTAAATATGATTAAGCTTAAATGCCCGGTTAATTAATAATCGTGGTATTAAAGCCTAAATCCGACAATATTGGCTAAAGTATCTGGTCAATTAATGACTATGGTATAATCGCCTTTATTTCGAACAGTCCGGCTTAAGTCCAATTAATCAATAATTGTGGCTAAATAGCCTTAATTAAACACGTTTTTTTGGCAATAAATTGCCTATATTGCAATTCAATTGATCACTTTTGACAAACAAATTGCCTATAAGTAGATTAACCATTTTTAGCGACAAATCGCTTAAATCGAAGCTTTGGCAAAATGCCTTGAATTAATCAATCTTTTGGCTAAAAGCCTTAAATCACTCATTTTGGCAAACAAATTGCCTAAATCAACTCATTTTGGCTAAAAGCCTTAAATCAATCAATTTTGGCGACAATCGCCTAAATCACATCAATTTTTGGCAACAAATGGCCTAAATCAATCTTTTTGGCTAAAAGCCTTAAATCAACATTTTTGGCAACAAACGCCTAATCAAATCAATCAATTCTTTGGCAAAATGCCTAAACAAAATGCACGAAGCATACACACACTCATGCATTAAGCATACCCATTCAAAGCCCTTTCAAAAAGGCCTATCGAACTACGTCGACTTTGATCTTCCATTCAAACGGAAGTACGTAGGCACGTTTGGGATTTAACCCTGAGCGGCAAGTCAAAATCACTTAAACATTTCATTGGTCCAATTACATCATTTACCCTGCAAAGCATTCATTCATCGGTTATCCACCTCGGGTTCGAAGATTGTGCCTTAAACATTGGGATAATTAATCTAGTACTTAGGTTAATTAAAATTGGAGTCAACTTAGGATTTTTTTCCTAGTTTACCCTAAAATAATTAAACAAGGTGGCGACTCACACATTCACGTGCATTTCTGCCCTTAGTCATATGCATTATATGCCTAATATTCGGGGTAGGGGTTCACAAGTACTTAAATAAAACTCAATAATACTTGATAAATATTCCATAATCAATCAGAATAATGAAAAAAATAAACAAGATTAACAGTTTAGAAATAAGAACTAGTTAACAATTGGCTTTGGATGGCTTCCTTGAACCTTTGCACAACTCTTGAATACTTGCACTCTTGAAGAATTAAAACTATGTATAAGAAGAGAATGAGAGATATGTGAGATCTAGGATGAGATGGGATGGAATGGGATGATTTACAATGAACCCTTCCTCTCTTTATATAGACTTCTTGGGAGAGAAATCCATATGGTTTAGGGAATAAAGTCCACCTTAGTTAGGTAATAAAGTTCTCATTAGGCCTTAAATTTCTCTCAATCATGACTTTCCCATGTGCATAGATTAGAACTTGATTTGCATGTGAATAAAGTATCGAATGTGAGCTCATGAAAATGGTGGGAATTGGTTGGTAATTTTGACTCAAATCAGCTCTTGGTCTTTCGCATGGGCATGCTGGGAAGCACGGTCTGGGAGTGCCAGAACTTGGCTTTATGGAGGGATTAGCATGGGCCGTGCTCAGAAGCACGCTTTGAATAAGGTCCTGTGGCACGGGCGTGCCAAATAGCACGGCTAAGGCGTGCTAGGCTCTTAAAGTCCAGGGTGAATGCAGCACGGGCGTGCTTCAGCAAGCATGCTCTTGGGTTGATGTCCTTGTGGCACGGGCGTGCTAGAGTCTGACTCTCCACTTGGTTCTCCTTGGTTCCAGCATAGGCGTGCTGATGTGCACGGCTTGGGCGTGCTAGAGCCTTTTTGCTTTATTTTGTTCTTTTATGTGCCAAAACCCTACAAATTTCCGTAAGATCAAGTGAATTATGACTCAAGGAAGCTTTGAATAAAAACATAAACAAAACTAAATAAAAACTGATTTAAGGTGATTAAAAATACTAAAAATCCTAATAAAAATTATATTGAAAATACTATCAAAATAATACTATCAAAATTCCCCAAACTTAAACCATTGCTTGTCCTGAAGCAACAAAACTAAAAAAATATTAGCTTAATATGGTATGGAATAATCATTCACAATTTTAATAAGTATCAAAAGTCATTGACATAAGAATCATGTGTTTCATATGCTAATCATTTTCTAGCGAAAATTCAATTTTCAATAGAACACATTCCTTTAATCAAACATAAGTTAACAAGATTTTTATCACCAACAATTATTTAATCTTATGACAATTAGAACATGAATTTACCAAAACCATTTAACCTTTAAATAAGATATAAGCTCAACACTCTCATAGGCAAAATTAGTCATCTCTTCTCCACAATTGAAATGCATACAATTTAAAAGATCAAAAGGTCTTTATTTAGGTTGTAATAGGGTTTTAGGGATATAATCTTAGCTAAAGAGGAAAATGATAACATGGTAGACAAAAAATACAAAGAATGCTTAATATCAGGATTTTCATTTATATTAAAAAAAAAATTTTATTTGTAAAGGGAGATTAAATTGAAGTCCCTTACTAGCTCGAAATTAGAGGTATTTTTGGCAAGGTCTCTCATAGCACCTTTGATAATTTCTTCCTTGCTAAAGTTTCCCAACTTGAATTTTTAATTGATTTCTTCTCTTCTTGGGTGTTTCTGTTTTCCTCATTTGCTAGTATTAATGGAATTTTCTCCCTTTGTTGCTATGTTTTAATAAAAAGCAAATGTTTCAATTACACGTTATTGCACTTAAGGTGGAAAATTAGTTTGGTTTAATGGTTAGGTTTAAATAAGGGTGAATAATAAATTTTTTGATATGGGCTTCAAATTGGTTAGAAAGGTTATACTTTCTTGGGTGGTCTAGGCTAAATATGAAATTTTAACAAAGAATGTCTAAATCATTTCTTTCTAAATGTAAGCATTAAAAATTTTTGTCTTGAAGAAAATTCTAATTTGTTCTAGGAATGCCAAGGTTAAATAAGTTTTTATGAAAAACACATCTATTTATTATAAAATTTTCACAAAGTTAATGTTTATAATCTTAGAAACAAATCGTTAAACCAAAGAAGCATGTTAAGTGAAAAATTTAAATTCAAGTTGGAAAATGATTAACTTTGAAGAATAATTAATTTAATCAAAGGTTAATGAATCGAAGATAATTTTTAAACTTGCTCACAATTATTCCTACCTTATTTTATTAGTGTAACAAAATAAAATTAAAATAACAAAAGAAATTTAAAGTTTTAGCTAAAACGTCTTCCCCCAACTTAGTTTAGCACATTGTCCTCATTGAGCTTTATTCAATTCCCCAAACTTATCATGTTATCAATACTGTAACAAAAGAGTAAGAGGGTGTAGTGATTGTTACCATCATTGTATTGAAAAATACAATAGAGTCAGGTGTTGGAGTTTAGCAAAGCTATAAAGTCAGAAAAACACTAAAACAAGATATATAATATCCAAAGTAGAAATTGGAAAGCAACAATTAAATCAAAATCCAAGATATAATATCCAACAAAATTCAAAATAGAAAGCAACCGAAAAGAAAGCAAAACCCATCAAGATTCAGGTGGTGGAGGCGGATGTGGCTGCAACAACTGAATGATAGTTTGAAGTTGATCAGCAATGCCCTGATATTGGCCCTGCATGGTGTTAATAGGAGAGTCAAGGCTTCCATGCATGATTTCTATCGACTGAAAGCGATCAGCAATCATTGACTCCAATCCGTTAAGGCGAGTATCAAACATGTCCATTTGGGACATCATCCGTGCAAGAACCTCATCGTTAGACATGTTTGACGCTCCCTGAAAAGAAGGACTAGCTCCAAAAGTACCTAAACCAAAAGAAGTGCCAAAAGCAAGGAAGAAGTCAGATTACCCTCCTCCATGTTAGTGTCACCGGCATCCTCAGCCTCCTCATCATTAGAGCTATCTTCTCGAGTACCCACTATACGGTATGTATCTCCTACTTTTTCCACCAAGTTCATATGAATCATGACATCTAAGTTTAGCCTAGTGCCCTTTCCTCCTTGCATGCTATCATAAACAGGTCTAACAGGGTTCAAACTCACAAATATGCAGTAATTCAGGTCACAAAACACACCATCATAATAACTCCTTTATCAGCTCGTGCTATTCTAGCCCATCGTTGGCATAGTCAATAACCAACATTCAGCAAAATACCCTGATTGATTGCCCATATGAAAAATAATTCATTGAGACTCAATACGCCATCACTCTCGCTTCGCTCGAATATAGTGTTGGCTAAGAGTTTATGAATATACCTCAAAGCTGGGTTTCTTAGTTTTGATGCTTTCGAGAACCTAAGATTATAATTATCTTCTCCAGTCAGTTTTCTCCATGTAGTTTGATCCCTAAAATCCTTAGGTATTTGATTTAGGGCATTATCAGTTGAAAAACCAAAGATGTGGCTAACCTCGTTAACTGAAAGTTTAAAATTTCTTCCAAAAAGCCTGAATTTGATTTTGCTAGGAAGTTCAACAGACAACAATCGAATAGTAGAAGAATATGAACTTAAAAATTCTAGAGTCATAGGTGCATACACAAGGTCCTTCATGTCGATAAATTGCTCCCACCCAATATGCCTAAGGGATTCTAAAACAGCATCCTTAAGCCCCACTTGTGCTAATGCAGATTCATCAATAAACCTATTAGGTAAAATAGGGCAAAGAGAGAGTTTGTTATACCTTTCTTGTTGTTCCGGTGATGGAATCTCAAATAGAGGAGGAGCCAGAGCTATAGGAGGTGGAACGGTAGGAGGAGAAGCAGTGGAAGATTGAGCGATTGGGCATTGTCTAGCGACTACTGAAGAGGCGAGCCTGCTACGCTTGTACCGTGGAGGCATGGTGAAGGAGAGAGGTGAAGAAATTTTGTGTGTGTTGCGTTTGGGCTGAGAGAAAAAGAGAGAAAATTGAAGAGATGGAGGAGGCGGCTAGGGCATGCGGTTTGGGAATAAGATGAATGAGGGCGTGCTCTTTAAATAGAGGTGCGTTTTAATGCACAGTTCTGAACGTGGCACGACCGTGCTATGTGGCACAGTCAGGGCGTGCTCGCTTCTGTCCCTTTGAGGCGGTGGCTTGGCATGGCTGGGGCGTGCGCACCTCTGACTTGTAGAAGGAAATTTTGGCTTACCTAGCACGGGCGTGCGGATTGGCACGGTCTGGGCGTGCGAGGCTCTAACTTGCAAGAGTACTCTTATCTGCACGAGCGTGCTATGGGACATGACTGGGGCATGCTAACTGTAAAAAAACTTACTTTACCTTAGCACGGGCGTGTTATCTCACACGGCCTAGGCGTGCTAGACTTTGACTTGTAAGCAAAACTGTATCTTCCTGGCATGGGCGTGCTCATTGGCATGGCCAGGGCGTGCGAGCCTCTGACCTTTAAGAGTGATTTCCACCTCTTTGAAACACGGTCGTGCTAATGAGCACGGCTAGGGCGTGCTATCTTCTTAACCTCTACTTATACCTGAAAGAATTAGACTGAAAGTGGAAGAATAAACATAATGAAATATTTTGAAAGAAAATGTAACAAAAACAAATAAAATAAAAAGGCTAATGAAAAGAACGTGGGTCGTCTCCCACAAGCGCTTTTATTGAACGTCGTTAAGCTCGACGTACTGAACTTAATTCAGGCTAATCAAGACTTATAGCGGTTTTAACGGGATCAAAGTTTCCATTTTCGTAAACCTTTAAACGTTGAGCATTAACCTTGAAACTTCGGTCACCATCCATTAGCTCAACCGCTCCATGCGGGAAAATTTCTTTAATTGTGAATGGGCCAGACCACTTTGAGCACAGTTTTCCTAGCAAAAGACGGAGTCTAGAGTTGTAGAGTAATACCTGTTGGCCTACCCTTAGATTCCGTAGGATAATATGCTTATCATGCCATTGCTTGGTGCAATTAGGATAATATGCTTATCATGCCATTGCTTGGTGCGATCTTTATAGATTTTGGCATTTTCATAAGCATGGAGTCTCATTTCATCCATCATGTTTAATTGAAGCAGTCTCTTTTGAGCAACTTCCTTAGCATCAAAGTTAAGAAATTGGATCGCCCAATATGCCTTGTGTTCCAACTCAACAAGGAGGTGACAAGCCTTACCATATACCATTCAATATGGAGACATACCAATTGGTGTCTTAAATGTCGTTCTATAGGCCCAAAGAGCATCATCGAGCTTCTTAGACCAGTCCTTCCTCGATTGACCAACCGTGGTCTCCGATATCTTCTTGATTTCCCTATTAGTGATTTCCACTTGCCCACTCGTTTGAGGATGATATTGGGTACCTACACGATAAGTAACACCATATCTGGAAAGAAGGGAATATAAGTACTTGTTACAGAAGTGCTTACCTCCATCTGTGATTATTGCTCTTGGAGTACCATGTCGTGTGAAAATATTTTTCTTGATGAAGCTCATCACACTTTTAGCATCATTATTGGGAAGGGCAACAGCTTCCGCCCATTTTGAAACATAATCCACTGCTACTAGAATGTATTGGTTAGAATATGATGATGGAAAAGGCCTCATGAAATCTAAACCCCAAACATCAAATATCTCCACTTCAAGGATTTTGTTTAGTGGCATTTCATGTCTCTTTGAGATGTTACCTAACCTTTGACAATGGTCGTAGAGACGAACAAAATTAAAAGTATCCTTAAACAAGTTAGGCCAGTACAAACTGCTTTCTAAAATCCTCGCTACCGTCTTGCTTGCTCTAAAGTGTCCTCCACATTCCATTGAATGGCAAAATCGAAGGACACTTTCCATTTCTTCTTCCGGTATGCATCGTTGAAAGAGCTGGTCACTACAATACTTGAACAAAAATGGTTCCTCCCAATAATAGTATTTAAGATCATGGAAAAATTTTTTCTTTTATTGATAGGAAAGATTGGGAGGAATGATTTTGCAAGCAAGGTAGTTGACTATATCAGCATACCATGGAGCTTGTGCCTTAGCTAGAAGAAAAAATGTTCATGGGGGAAATCTTCATTGATTTGCAGTTCTGCTTGTTCTTCTTCCACCAACTCAAGCCTAGATAAATTATCTGCTACAAGATTCTCGATTCCTTTTTTATCACGAATTTCTAAATCAAATTCACTATTGTTTTGGCTCCAATTAAATAAGCTCTAAATTTATCAAAGCCAAAAACAATGGCTAGGAGTTCTTTCTCAGTGGTGGCATAATTCAATTGCGCATCATTCAAGGTACGACTAGCATAATAAATGACATGCAGTTTCTTTTCTTTTCTCTACCCAAGAACAGCTCCTATAGCATGATCACTAGCATCACACATAAGCTCAAAGGGGTGACTCCAATCTGGTGTATAGCAATGATGGGTGCTGAAGTCAACTCTTTCTTCAATCTGTTAAAAGCATGTAAACACTCTTCGTCAAAATTGAAAGAAACATCTTTAACTAATAAATTACAAAGAGGTTTCGTGATTTTAGAGAAATCTTTGATAAATCTCCTATAAAATCCGACATGGCCAAGAAAGCTTCTTACTCCCTTTACTGAATTTGGAGGGGGTGGCTTTTCAATTACCTCCACCTTGGCCTTATCCACTTCAATCTCCTTCTGTGAGATTTTATGGCCTAAAATAAATCCTTAACTAACCATGAAATGGCACTTTTCCCAATTCAAAACAAGGTTAGTATCCTCACATCGCTGCATTACTAACGAGAGGTTATAAAGACAAGAATCAAAAGAAGAACCAAACGCAAAAAAGTCATCCATAAATATCTCAATGAATTTCTCAACCATGTCAAAAAAAGATAAACATCATGCACCTCTGAAAAGTTGCAAGAGCATTGCACAACCCAAAAGGCATTCTCCTGCAGGCAAAAGTACCGTACGGGCAAGTGAAAGTGGTTTTCTCTTGATCCTCGGGAGCAATAGGTATTTGGAAATACCCTGAATAAACATCTAGAAAGCAATAGTAAGGATAACCTACAAGTCTTTCAAGCATTTGATCAATAAAAGGTAGGGGAAAATGATCCTTGCATGTTGCTTTGTTCAATTTCCTGTAATCAATGCACACACGCCAACCTATAACAGTTCGAGTTTAAATTAACTCATTATTTTTGTTGGAAATAACTGTCATACCTCGTTTCTTTGTGTCACGACCTGTTTCCATGGGCCGGACCGGCACTAGGGCCCAGGTAAGCTTAAGGCCCCCGAGGCCCGTAGTAAGCCTGAAACACTAAAAATTTACCAGTTCAATATAATATTAAACATTCAGCCCATATAATTATATTGTCTATGTTAATACACGACTAATTGTATACAATTTCTACAACTGCGGAGTCACTAACTAATAGATATACATAGATTTTTATACATCTAGATACATAGCAAAATATTTATCGGTCTAAGAAAATTTTTCTTTCTAACTCTGCGACGAAGGAATATAGCTTAACCGAATTGAAGAGAAAATTACTTCCTGAAAAAAATTAAACAAGATATGTGAGCTTTCTAAGGAGTAACTATTATTGCACAACACACACATTCACACAAATGTATAAATATATATATCAATCTAGTCATCCGACTAGTTGTATGCTCACGCAGTCAGTCGCACAAATGGCATGTCACCAGCACTCACAAACAATATCACCTTCAAATAATCACATTACATGGAAATTGGTCTGTGGCGTCACCGAAACCCCCGATGAGCCGTCCTCCCACATGGCTCATCCTCTCATAACGTGTGCACCAGGGAGCCGATCCCCCATACTGGCCGACCGGTCTAATCCTCACTTGACCAGCCCTCTCATTGTTTTTCCATTCTCTCTTTTCTTTTCCATACCAACAGGAGGCAACCCGGTCGTCTCCATCAAATCTAGATCATCAGGCGCTCACAACAGGAGGCCACCCTGCGGGCTGCGATCAAACCTAGATTATCAGGTGCGCCCAAATAAAGAAGCCAACCTGTGGTTTTCCATATCATCCAAATCACAACAATAGGTACACACGGGGGCGCCGATCTCCCATTTACCCGGCCGACGGTCCAACCGTCCTCACAAACCCAAGGTGACCCACTTCATCCCAATTCCACACAAACAAAGCACAGCAATATCACAACACAATTAATCAAGTATTGCAATTAAATGCAAGCATATTGATCGATTAAACATCGTAATGCAATGCACAATTAGACATCCATAAATGAATGCAAATAAATAAGTAAATAGTGTTAACAATAAACAACAATAATAAAATAAATAATAATAATAATAAACAATAATAATGAAAATAATTAAGTAATTGAATAATTAAATAAATAATGATGATAGTAAAATAATTAGAGCACTTTATTTACTATGTATTAAGTTATGGAATTAATCTAAATAAACTTATTAAATTCTATTGTTAATTAAAACAAGTCTAAGTTCTATAGAAATTTCGGCAGCACCTCCCCTAAAAATTGGACTATCTACCTGCTCAAATATCACAATATTATATATATTTATCAATCAATGCACACAGCCCATCCGTCGGGCGATCAAACAGTTAAATTTCCCTTCCTCCATCTAAATAATATTGTCAACATTCAACTATTAATTCACAACTTATAATAATCTTCAAACATGTTCCAATAATATTATTGAACATTCTTTGCTTTACATAAATATAATCAGCTTCTTTAGCTAAATAAATGAAATCTTTTATACATATACATATAAACAGAAGTTAATTAGCTTCTAACTATTATAAAACTCCTTATTAAACCTTTGTTTCATCATCCTTGCTTAAGGTATAAACAACATATTTACACCTTTATTAAATTTTAAATTTAGCCACTAAGATCAAATGCTTCAATTAATCTAAAATTTAATGAATACATCTACGAAGAAATCCAATTTACAACTTAAAATATACCAACTAACTAATTCCTAGCAAGAATTAAATCTACTACTTCAAATATTCCATATCAAGCAATAGCTGCTGCCACTTACCAAAAGTTTCTCAATTCTCATTAAACTTAGTCATTAGAACGTCTACATCCACAACGAGTTATGAAGAGCACATTTATACAAACAATATAAACTTGGTTCAAGCAAAAATCCATGATTTTCTCTAACTAGAAGCTGCCATTACATCAAAGAAACCTTCAGTTATTGATAAAACTCATACATTATACACTACTTAATCCATTTCCCATCAAGAACTTAATTAATAACTTTGTTTGCATTATACCACAGCAATTGTTCAAGCTAAATAGTTAAAATTGCATACTGCCATTTCAGGTTTCTCAATTCTTTCGCCAAAATCTGCATTGAACTAAATAATTTATTCATCTGTATAAGGAATTTCAGTTTATAGTTAAATTGAAATGGTAAAGTCAAGGTATCCTTTGTAACATACGAAGAACTCGAACCAACTGCCAAAAATATCTACTGTCATACTAACGAATCATCATTTCCTTACAAAAATTTTTAATAGACTCAAAAATCTAGCTATTTCTATATAGGAATTCAATTTATGGCTTCAATTTATAATTTTTTATCAAAAATCTCCACCTAGTTCTCATGAACAGTAACTAGGAATTACAAAAATGGATTCATGAGTGAATCCTACAATTAAATTTTGATAATTAGTTTAAGTATCACCAAGAGAAAGGCTAGAAATTCCCTCACCTTGTCGCAAAAACACACCAGAAATCATAAATTTCTGGGTAGAACGATCGGCAGCGGCTTCTTTGTCCAAAACCTGTTGCTGTCGATCCTGGCTTGCTCGGAAAAAAGATGGACGGTGGACGGTGAGGTGCTGGAGACGGAATGAGAGGTGGTTCTGCCAGCTCTTGGATGGTTCCGTCCGAAAAACCAAAAAGGAAGAGGTTAGCGTGAAGGAGGCTGCCGATCAAAGAGAAATCGCAGCTCACCTTTGCTGCGCTCACCAGAAGAGAAGGAGAGAGAGAGAGACCGGAGCATCATTGTCGAAGAGAGAGAAGCTGGAGTCGACCGCTCGTACAGGTGTCGCCGGAAAAATCGAGGAGCTGGAGACCAGATTCTCGGTCGAGCGAAATCGCAGCTCTCCTGCGATAGCTACGCTAGCTGGAAATAGCAGAGGAGAGGGAGAGAGCGGCGGCAGCGGTGGGAGGCGGTGGCGTTGGCTGGTGAACGAAAAAGAAAGGGGAGGGGAGAGTGGGTCGACCCTGCTGGAAGAAGAAGAAAAGAAAAAGAAAAAAAAGAAAAAAAGAAAAGAAGGAGAATTCTAAAGCTTCTAGACCATTCCGGTTCGATTCGAACCGGTTTGGTCTAATTCTATGATTTGGCTCAATTTGCTTGGTTTTTGAAAAAT
Source organism: Jatropha curcas (assembly GCF_041381405.1). Classification (NCBI taxonomy): domain Eukaryota; kingdom Viridiplantae; phylum Streptophyta; class Magnoliopsida; order Malpighiales; family Euphorbiaceae; genus Jatropha; species Jatropha curcas. The sequence continues at coordinate 13,078,482 of NC_143151.1, read as the reverse complement.
CGAATTGGTTTACGGGTCCAGTTTAGCAATAATAAAATACTAGCCGGTAAAATTTCATTGGTTCAAATAAAAATTTAGTTTTTAAATGAAAATTCTATGAAATTAAATTTTCGGGTCGTTTCACTTTGGGACTACTTGGACAGGACTTACCCAACTGCTATCAAAAATTGGATAGATAATGCCAGCAACCAAGAGTTTTATGATCTCTGCTTTGACCACCTCCTTCATGTTCGGGTTCAATCTTCTTTGATGCTCAATTGAAGGTTTGTAATCTTCCTCCATCAGGATCTTGTGCATGCATACACTTGGAATTATCCCCTGCAAATTTGAAATTGACCATCCTAAAGCTTTCCTATGTTTTCGAAGAATCTGCAACAGCCTTTCCTCTTGATCAAGTGTTAAGTAAGAAGAAATAATAACAGGAAAAGAATTATTCTCACCTAAGAATGCATATGTTTTAAATGAGATGGAAGTTGTTTCAGTTCTTGCTTTGGTGGTTCACTTTCCTTCTCATTTATGATGCTTGGATTAATGTTATTATTATCTTTAATATGCAGAGTGTCCTTTACACATTCATCAATAACATCAATCCTAAAACAATCATCATTGTAACAGACTGATTTTCGTTTAGTGTCGGTAATAGTGATTTACCGGTCTGTGAATAGTACCATCGGTCCGGGACTTGGTATTATTTTAGTCCGGAAAAATTACTATGCCTATTTAATATTTTATTTACTATTTTTGGAGCATATTTGCATGATTTAGGCAGGTAGAAAATATTTAATTAATATTATTGGAGCGTTTATGTCTTAAATGCATAATATTTCTAGTGTGGTATATTAAAAAAAAATGAGGAATTATTTTAGTGGAGTTAATTTAATTAATTGAGGGAGTTAAATAAGAAGTAGAAGAGAATTATTTGAGGAATATTTAGAGCCATTGGATGAGATTACTTAGGACTTGATCTTAGCCACACATTTGGCATGATTTTAGGAAGTCAAATTTGACTTTGGCACCTTAAAGTAACACCACAACATGTTTTTTCTTTCTCCTCTTCTCTTCTCCACGCCATTTCCATGTTCTTCCTTGTTCTTTCATTTTCTTCATTTTCTTACCTCCAAATTTACCACCAAAATACCTAATTAAACCATAGAATAGGACTTAATTCTTAAGAATTAAGTAGTAGAAGTTGAGATTGGTGATTAAAAGCAAAGAGAAGTAAAGGTACCATTGAAGCAAGTAAGTTGTGGTTTTTGAGTTTTGTGAATTGTTAAGTAGAATTCATGGTTTAGACATGTTATTGATGCATTAAATCATGCTCCAATTATTTCTTTTGTCAAGTTTTGCTTTTAATTTTGATTTCTCATACTTTGAAGAGGTTGGAGAACCATCCTCAAAGGGTAAAGAGAAAGCCAAGGAGTAAGGCTTTCCAAGCTTATTCAAGCTTGTTAATAAGGTTAGTGCAATAATACTTTCACTTGTTTAATTTGTTTTTACATGGTTAGGGTTTTGAATCTATTTTGGGAACTTTGTATGTTTTGGTTAAATTGATGAATTTTAATGTGAGATATGTTCTGCCGTGGGATTGGAACTCATTTTCGACCCCTTTATACTTCCCATATATTTCTGACTTCTTCATGAAAGTTGTAGCTCTATTTTGCAGCTTTCCCAAACATATTTTTATGTCTAATTCCAATACTTTTAGCTCAACTTATGATTTAAATACCAAAACTGGTTCTTTATGGTGTCTTACCTGTATATCCGAAATGATTGTCCATTTTGACCACTCAAATGGCAAAATAACGTCTTATGTTCTTCATAAAAGTTGTAGCTTTACTTCTTATCTTTCCAACCCATCCTCTTGTATCCAATTTGGAGATACATAGTGCAACTTATGGCTGAAAAACTCAAACTGACTCTGTTGTGATGGGCCACAGGCATCACTAAATTGAGTGCCCATTTTGACCACTATAATGACAAGATTAGTTCTGAGTTCTTCATAAAATTTGTTGCCCTATGTCTTGAGACTTCTCTCGTTCTGGATTGGTTTCATTTGAGTGTTTGGTTAAGTAGGAATTCAAGAAACATTGGACTTGGTTCTGCTAAATCAGGTCTAATCTGTTGGTCTGTGTTCCTAGCTTTTGTTTTCTATTTTACCATTTGATCTGGGCTATGGTCCCTTCTGCACATTTGTATCATTTTGTCTTAGCTTTCTAATGAATCTGATTTCATTCAATTTGGAGGCCCATAACTCAAGTTATGTGTTAAAAACCCAGCAAAGGGCAAGTTTATGAAAATGCTGAAAAGTTCTTGATTTATGTACTTTTATACTATATTAAGTTTATATATATTTATAATGTTTTGAGTAATGAGTATTAAGAAATGAAGAGGTTTTGATTAAGAATTATTGCTTTTGTGAAAGAATGATTTTGATTTGGGCTCTACTATGCATGATTGAGACGTGGTATGATGAGATGGATTTTGTTATTGTGAAGCTATGATCATATGCTAGGGTTATCAGCCCTTATAAATAGGCGGACGCGCTTATTTGTGTGATGGGGTGGTGCTTTCATAGGCCACGGTGGTGCTTTCATAGGCCGCGATTGTGTGATGGGGGTGGTGCTTTCATAGGCCACGGTGGTGCTTTCATGGGCCACCAATATGTGATGGGGGTGGCGCTAATATAGGCCACGATCAAATCTGCTTATGTTCATTCTGCATGAGTACGAGCCTTAACAAAAAAATGAAATTTTATTGTTGCTATAAAAGAATGAAGACATATTTGTATTTATAATCATCTCATTGCTTTCAAAGTATTTGAATGAAATGAATGCGATTTCGGTATTTATATAGTTGAGTAATTTAAGTTTTGCCTTGGCTATTCTTGTTAATTAAATTGTTGGTTATTTAGCACCACTGAGTCTTCCACTCAGCGCATTGATTTTTATCACACACAGGTTAGGAGCGGAGGGTGTTCTTCAAGACCAGAGGAGTAGCATCAGAGTAGATATCACATTTTGGGTAGGATATTTTGTAAATGGTGATTTTTGGCATGTATATAAATATTGTGTTGTGAAGGTTGGATATAATAAGTTTATAATGTATTATGAGTTATGATTATTTAAGGAAATAACATCTTATTATATTTTTGGTGTATGATGATTATAGATTCCTTGAAAAAAATGTGTTTCGAATATTATGCGTATGTTGATGGATATTTAGAAGTGCTTGTGGTATGTTGTGTTGAATTGGAGTTTTGGGGGTTTGGAGAAAATTGGAAGTATGTATATTTTCTTTGTGTGGCAAGTTAATTTTTAGGGGAAACTCTTGCGAAATTTTCGTAGGAATTTCCTTAAACATTATTTTTGTAAAAAAAAAAAAAAAAAAAAAAAAAAACAAAATGTTAATTACTTGCCTCCTTATGAAAATTTAACCACTTCTAATTTGTGAACTAGCTTTAATAAGTGACATAAGACAGTGCTCCGGCATCGATTGTGGCATCCGCCGTCTAGTTCTCCGGGATTGGTTGGTGGGTATTACAATCATAATCCATAGGAAGTTTACAGGATTTCAAACATCAAATACAACCTCCTCTTGACCTACCCTTAAGGTTAATTTTCCTTCATGCACATCAATCAATGCTCTTGCAGTTGCAAGAAAGGGTCTTCCAAGGATTAAGGATCCTTCTCTACCTTCATCAATGTCAAGAATCAAAAAATCAACAGGAAAAATGAATTTTCCTACCTTAACATGCACGTCTTCTACAATCCCTTTCGGATATTTGATTGATCGATTTGCCAACTGCAGAGACATCCTGGTTGGTTTTAGCTCCCCATTCCTAGCATCTTAAAAACTTCATAAGACATAAGATTTATGCTAGCTCCTAAATCTGCTAAAGCTTTTTCAAAATTAAGATTTCCAATATTCCAAGGGATAGAAAAACTTCTTGGATCCTTTAATTTAGGAGGCAATTTATTCTGAATGATTGCACTACACTCCTCTATTAACATAACCATTCCTTGATCATCGATCCTTCTTTTCTTACTCAGGATTTCTTTAAGAATTTTGCATAGCTGTGCATTTGAGCAAGAGCTTCAGCAAAAGGTATGTTAATTTGAAGCTTTTTGAAGACGTTAAGAAATTTGAGGACACTTTTGTCGTCTTGTGTCTTCTTTAACCTTTGTGGAAAAAGGACAGGTGGAACCTAAGGTTTCACTTCTTCCTTCTCTTCTAGGTCAATGATGGGAACCTTTCTCTGCTCTTCCTTTTCTCTCTCAATCCTAGGCGTTTCCTCCAACTATTTGTCACTCCTCAAGGTAATGGCTTGTACCTGTTCTTTAGGATTTTTCTCAGTATTACTAGGTAACGTACCTTAGGGTCGGGATGCCATCATGTTTGCAAATTGTCCTAGCTAAATCTCCAAGTTTCTTATCGTAGCTTGTTGGATTTTATTATTTTCTCGGGTTTCGTTCATGAAATCCATGTGCGATTTAGAGAGGGCGCAATAAGGAGATCATCATGAGACTTTTTCTCTAGAGGTAGGGAACCTGGTGGTGCATTAAAGGTGTTATTTGGATTTCTGTATGAAAGATTAGGATGATTTCTCAACCTATTATCATAAGAGTTATACGGGTAACTTCTCCTTCCTTGATTCATCACATAGTTTGCTTGCTCCAAAGTTTGTGGATTTACAGATGCTAACATTCATTCTCCAATCCCATGTTGTTCATTACATCTTTCACAAGCTTGTACAATGGAATTCACAGAGTTAGTAGTCAATAAGTCTAACTTTCTTACCATATTGTCTACCTTGGCGTTCAGCGTGATGATGGCATCAATCTCATAAATTCCTGCAGTTTTCCTCCTCTCGGAGGTGCTTTGATAATGACTATTGCTTGCCATTTCTTCTATCAAATCATATGCCTCATCGATCTCTTTTCTTTCAAAAGATCCTCCTGTAGCTGCATCCAGAGTAATCTTAATGTGAGGAGACAATGCATTATAAAAAGTTTGAACTTGTAACTGTAACATCCCTTCCCGGTCCACCCGTTAACCCGAATGAACCGAACCGAGACGCTACAAACTGGTTGACTTTATGGCCTGTCATGCTGATATCATAATGGATACTGACTATTATATCATGCTGATGCTATTTACAGTATTAATGTAATTAATATTTACAAGACATAATACTAGTTTTCAAAATGGAATGGGCCCAACTGTGTGCCCTGTACATGCCATGAAAAGGATAGACAAAAGATACACATCAAAATGAGTAGCTACCCTGAAGACTGAGTCTTCAACAGATGAACTGCAGCAGTTGTAAGCTGACTCTCTACGGTCCAGTCTCAAAACCTGCGAGTTAAACAGGTAACTCGCTGAGCAAATAAAGCTCAGTGGATATCTCAACATAGAAAGAAACAATTAAGCACATACATGTGTAGAAAGAACCATGTAAACACATATGGCACATATAAGCACACATATCATGATACTTTCCTTTTACCTTGATGATCTTTCTTACTGTTTATTATACTGTATGATTCATGCAATGTTATGTCAAGATATCTGTATGGCTCCATAAGGTTATACTGAAACCGAAGTGATAAGAAAAACTGTATGAAACTGGATGAAACTGTATGACTTGGCTGCTATGGCCCATATATAATCATATCCACTCAACGGCCTGTAGCCGGAGTACCAAACTGTATGGGGTGCAGATCTGCTATCCTATGTCGCGACATAGCCTTATCTACATGGTTTCTACCTAACCTCAATGGAGCATAATGTTGGTATGTCAATAGTATAAAACAAAAGCATATTAATGTGTTCATAACTTCATAAATCATATTGTTTACTTGGTTTCACATCATTTTCATGCTTGCATGTTGTTTTGATACATGTTCTAATGTTGTCTTTTTGTTTTACAATGATTGGAGGCATACAAATTGAGCAAAGGAATACAATTGCATAGAAAATGAAGTCCAAAAGAGCATCAAAACATAAGTCGCGAGCGCGCCATGCAAAGTCGCGAGCGTGAGAAGCACACAAGAGGGTCAGCCAAATTCGCGAGCGCGCAATGAAATTCGCGAGCGCGAAAAGCACCAAATGAGAGTCAGAGAGTTTACAGGCACAATTCGCGAGCGCGCAATGAAATTCGCGAGCGCGCGACGTGTTTTCCAGCCTGCACAGTCTGTACTCTTTTGGTCATATCTCTCAATATATAACTCCGATTTGGGTGATTCAAAAACCCATGTAAAGATAACACATAGAGGAACAAATAATTCTTCTATGACACTTCCTAATTCCATCATTAAATAGGGTCAAAATCAAGGTGAAGTCACTGGTTCTTTTTCCAGCAAAACCTGTTTCAGCATAACTCAATATCTACTTCATTTATTCAGTTCATCCCATACTTTCTCACCATTTCTAGTCCTCTCACTCAACATTAAGCACTATATTGTCTCATTATCAACACACCACACAAGTTCTCATGCAAAGAAAATGGTAAATGACAAGAGATATCAAACCTTCACTCCAAAAAGCTTGAGCTCTTCTTTAGCTTCCTTTTTCTACAATCTTTGAACTCACTTCTCCTATACATAAGAATTCTTATAAATTATCTACAATATAACTCAATTAGAGGTTGAATAACATAGAGCTTCAAGAAATTCTACTTACTTGGAGAAAATTGAGGTTGCCTTAATGCTTAACTACCATGAAAATGGATGGAGAAAGGAAGGGAAAGGAAGGAGATGAAGAAGATGAAGATAAAGATGAAAATGGGAAAGTGAAATGATTATCACGGGTAGGCCATCAAAATATCAAGGAATTTTATGTGAAACTTACTAAATGGTACCTCAATTGTCAACAGGTTACAACTTAATACCCAAGCTTTATATTTTGATACAAGCAAGTCCTAAACTTTGATCTTTTTACTTCATGCAAATAAATCCACTTCTAATCCCATTCTACCCCAACCGGGTTTGGTTCAACCCGACTCAACTCACCTCTATGAAATGACTCGACTCAGTAGGATGTCACAGTAACCACTTAGGCAAACTGTGGTGTGGGCATTTTCTCAATAAGTCCTTAAATCTTTCCCAAGCTTCGTACAAACTTTCTTAATCATAGTGGACGAAGGTCATTATCTCATTTGGCAATTTTGTAGTTTTTGAAGATGGAAAGAATTTTGCTAAAAATTTTTGAGCTAATTCTTCCCATGTTGTAAAACTTCCAGCAGGACATGATTGTAACCAGGATCGTGCCTTGTCCCTAAGAGTGAAAGGGAAGAGTCTTAATTTTATGGCATCCTCAGAAACGCCATTTTCTTTGAAAGTATCGCAAATCTCCAAGAAATTTGTGATATGAGCATTTGGATCTTCACTAGGTAGACCTCCATATTGAATTGAGGTGGAAAGCATTTGAATAATTGCAGGTTTAATTTCAAAATTGTTAACTTCCACCCTAGGTCTAGTGATACTTGAAGTAGCTCCATTGAGGGAAGGTGTTGTGTACTCTCGCAAGGTGCAGACATTAGGTTGAGATCTGTTCTGAGGATTAATCTCAGAAGGTCTGTTCTGAATTTGAGGATTAATTTCATCATCCATGTTTACTTGCTGTTCTGGTCTGTTCTCACGTGCTCTTCTAGCAGCGTTGCTCCTACGGCAAGTCTTTTCAATTTCTGGATCAAAGATCAGGGGTTCAGTTCTACCTGATCTTCTTTGCATAAAAACCTGAAATAATCTTCCAGAAAAATTAAATAAACAAAAACAAATGTCTAAATTAATAATAGGATAATTCGTATTGATATTGATAACGCCAATCCCCGGCAACGGAGCCAAAAACTTGACAGTGCTTTCGCAAGTATACGAAATCGCTACAAGTAATATATGATGAGTAGAATATTGTTCCCATGAGGATTGTATACCAAGTACCAAAATTAGCTTAACCTATTATTATTTAAACGATAATTGATAGAAATTGTTTGCAGAATTTAGATTCAATAATTGAAAATAAGAAATTCAGCAAACAATTATTGATTAAAGAAATTAAGGATTAAAAACTACTAGGGATTTTGATTTCAATTAATTCTATCCAATTTATTTTATTAGTTCATTAATCAATTTTAATTGTTCAAGTAGAGAAAACAACTCTAGAATCACTAACAAGCTCTCCCGATATATTATTAGCTATTTTAACTCCGTTTAACTACCTATCTTCCAATAGCATAATTAAACACGAATTAAATCATTAAGTTTTGTAGTTTGTTTATGAATTCATAAATTAAAGTTGTTAATTCATGAAAAGCCCCCATGAGTCAAACCATATAGCTTCCGCATCAAGTTATTATTCTCATGTGATTCATTAACTTTTTCATATCAAAAATCCTTCTTCCGATAGTGATTAATGAAATAGATCAATCTAGGGGAGAAACTCTGCCTGGAAGCATGAAGTTCATCAATAAATCACAACTTGAACAAAGAAAAACAAATCTAATATTATAAATTGGAAAAGAAGTTAAGCTACATCAAATCCCTAGCATGAGAGTTTAGTTAGACGTAGTACTTAAATAAAACTCAATAATACTTGATAAATATTCCATAATCAATCAGAATAATGAAAGAAATAAACAAGATTAAGAGTTTAGAAATAAGAACTAGTTAACAATTGGCTCTGGATGGCTTCCTTGAACCTTTGCACAACTCTTGAATACTTGAACTCTTGAAGAATTAAAACTATGTACAAGAGGAGAATGAGAGATATGTGAGATCTAGAATTAGATGGGATGGAATGGGATGATTTACAATGAACCCTTCCTCTCTTTATATAGACTTCTTGGGAGAGAAATCCACATGGTTTAGGGAATAAAGTCCACCTTGATTAGGTAATAAAGTTCTCATTAGGCCTTAAATTTCTCTCAATCATGACTTTCCCATGTGCATAGATTAGAACTTGCTTTGCATGTGAATAAAGTATCCAAGATGAGCTCATGAAAATGGTGGGAATTGGTTGGCAATTTTGACTCAAATCAGCTCTTGGTCTTTTGCACGGGCGTGCTGGGAAGCACGGTCTGGGCGTGCTGAACTTGGCTTTGTGGAGGGATCAGCACGAGCCGTGCTCAGAGCCACGCTTTGAATAAGGTCTTATGGCACGGGCGTGTCAAATAGCACGCTAAGGCGTGCTAGGCTCTAGAAGTTCAGGGTGAATGCAGCACGGGCGTGCTTCAGCAAGCACGCTATTGGGTTGATGTCTACTTTATGGCATGGGCGTGTTGTCTAGCACGGCTCGAGCGTGCTAGAGTCTGACTATCCACTTGGTTCTCCTTGGTTCCAGCACGGGCGTGCTGATGTGCACTGCTTGGGCGTGCTAGAGCCTTTTTGTTTTATTTTGTTCTTTTTTGTGCCAAAACCCTACAAATTTCCTTAAGATAAAGTGAATTGTGATTCAAGGAAGCTTTGAATAAAAACATAAACAAAACTAAATAAAAACTAATTTAAGGTAATTAAAATTACTAAAAATCCTAATAAAAATTATATTGAAAATACTATAAAAATAACACTATCAATTTCTTAGTTTATCTAATAGAAATTAATATAACCAATCAAAATCAAATTACTTTTATCTTTTCAACCAATAAAATTAAAATCTTTAAAAATATTATAATCTTACAATATTTAATATATGCCTTATTTAGTATATAATATAATTTATTATTTTATCCGATACAATTTATACCTTATTTAGTATATAATATAATTTATTATTTTATTCAATAGAATTTAGATTTAAATATGAAATTAGTATGACCAATAAAATTAAAATCCTTAATGATATTATATTCTTATCGTATTTAATATATATCTTATACAATATACTCCTTCGTCAAACTTTTTTTTGCTTATTATTTCTTTTTTAGATGTTCTAAAATGTTTGCAATGTTTTTAAATTTAGATATGTAAATAATTATTTATTTTTTCACAATAACATTTATGATTATTCATTAAATTAAGGACTTTTTTTAATATCTTAATGAGTTAAGGGTAAAAAATAAAAAATAACTTTTGTTGACTAAATTCTTAACATGCGTGTTTTGTTAAACCATACAAACAAAATGGGATGGAATGAGTATAATATATTTTTTAATTTATCCGATAGAATTTAGACAACCAATTAAAATTAAATTGCCATAACTTTTTAATCAATAATATTAAAATCCTTAATATAAACTTAGTTCGGGTATTTTTAGCATTCCTAATAAAATTCTTAATACGTAAGTTATAGATAGATTAAATTTAAAAAGTTTTTAAAATTAAAAAATTAAGGCGTTTCAAGATGACACATAATTTAATAATAATAATTATTCACAATAAATGTACGCTACTTCAACATCTTAGGACTCAAAACTCAACCTCAATTCCACAGGCAAAGGAATTAAACAAAAGCATCCCTTATTTTTTGGCTTATTCATATCTCTTTCAATTCATACAACATGAGATTCTAGTCCTCTCTGCTTCCTTGTTTTCCCTACAAACAAGTCTCTAGATTTTATGATCCCAGGAATAATGCCGATTATAGTAGTGAATGGAAATTGAGCAACAGCGTCTCTTCTACCCAGCGAAACAATTGCTGTTACTGAAGAAGCTGGCTTGTAAGCCACCATTTTGCTTTCTTTTCCTCCATTCATCAATAGCTTCAAGTTCCCTGCAACCACTTCAGCATGTTTCTGTGCCAAATACCCTTGTTTGATTTCCTGTTACAAGGCATTTCAGTAAAAACAACACTACATGACAGGCTGACTGACACAAGATGACTGCAATTTACGCCAAAGCAGAAACTGGGTTTTAACCATCCTTCAGCTGATATTGATATTTTATATTAATTTAATATTATGCTTCAGCTGCTCTAGTACAAGAGTATTTGTACTACCAAAAGTATTGGAGGATTTATTTATATTGATGTTCTCATAAATTACGTCATATTCATTCCAAAAATCATCTTCAAAATTTACCAGTCAGCTTTCAGCAAGACCTTTTAGAGAAGTTAGATTTGGTTAATTAGCTATAGCATGTCATACCAAATTTGCTCAAATAACTGACAAGTATATTTAATCTAATATCCCCTTCGACACAAAATAATAATCCACTTTTCTAATTTGGGTTGTCCTAAATTAAGTATCCGCCATTTTATTTTAATTAAAAATCAACAAGCAAAATTTTTTTTTGTTAATAATACCCTTCAAATGGCTTACATTGACTACTTGGCTACTTCCAACTAAAGGACAAAATTGGTAAATTAACAAAAAGCACTGCAATCCAATTCCAAAGACTTTTCTTAATTTGCATACCAAATTCAAACAGAATTATTGTTATAAGCAATGGGGACTGTGTTATTTTTCCCTTTCAATAAATTTAAATGTAGTTACCGTTGTTTTTTTTTAATTAATTAATTCCTAACTGCAGGATCATGATTCATGGAAAACACAAGAATGCTAGCAAAACCAATCCAAATTTTAAAACAATTTACAAGATTGAGTCCAGAACTTACCGGAATATTAGTAATATCTCCAATTGCATATATATTCTTTTGGCCCTTGACTCTTAGGTACTCGTCAACTGCCAAGCTTCCATTAGAATGCAAGTTATTCATCAGGATAGTATCTTGGAGCCATGCTGAGGCCAAAGGTTTTCCCGTGCATAAGAAATGACAATCTGCTTTGATAGTTTCTCCAGATGAAGTATGATATGTTTTGTTAGTACTGCTGTCTGATTCTGAAAAATGATTTAAATCAACCCGCTGCTCTAACTTCACATCAACATTCTTTGATCGTAACCATTTTAGTGTTTTATCAGCAGCTTTTGTTCCAATAAATTCCATCAACCTTGATCCATTATGCACCAGAGTAACCTTCTTTTCTGGGAAATCAACAGCAATTTCTCCTGCAAGTTCAACGCCAGTGGGACCTCCTCCAATGATCAAAATGGAATGAGCAGACCTGATCTTTTCATTTTCTGCCAGTGAATACAAAGAATTAATTTGTGCATAAATAGCATAACAGGAAGCAGATTATCGACCCTATTTTGCTTTAAATTTTCATGCAAATTGTCATTTCATTGAACTCAGTCACAAGACCATGATATCCTTTTGTACTGTTTTCTCCAATCCAAAATCCACTAGACTTATGCAGCAAGACAGTGACTTTAAGGAATTCAGACACTTGCCAACTAATGTACTAAACTATTAAGTAAATGATTAAGCATATAAGTACAATTTTATATGTACTGCTGTACAGCATTAAATTTAAGGGATCAGATAAAGATACATAACTTCCAGAATAGCTTTACCTGCTTGGTATTCAGCTAGTCTTTCAGTCCTACTTTTTGGGACAGAATCCACATGGCCAGTGGCAATGACAAGATAGTCATAGGGAATTACATGGCCATCTGCAGTCAATACATCTGTGTCAGTGATGTTTGTTGCCCAAGATGTAACAATTCGGCCATTTGTGAAGTAATCTCTATGATTTATCACTGATCTCTCCCCAGATGTTGGCTCCACCATTGCTCTCAAGGTTGCCCAAGTGATCTCAAAGTACTCCTTCCTGCTTTCAATATTTTGTTTACTAAGTGCAACTACTGTAAGCATTTAATAAGAAGAAACTTCTCTAAGTTTCTTTCAGGTTTGTTTTTTTAACTGCCACCATTGCATTACCATCTCGGTAAACAGGAAAAGGGGAGGAAGGAAGCCTTAACAATAAGACAAATAAAAATTGAAAAATTGAATACGTACACCTTGACCCCATTGTAATTATATTTGTTATACCTCTATATTAATGCCCTTCAATACAAGAACATAGCCAGGAAGAAGGGGCAAACAATTGTTGGCACATAGGGAAATTTCAATAGACAAACTGCAGCAGCAGACCTTTTATAATCATTCTTGCAATTTGCTGAATCAGTAGATTCGAATTATACTCTCTTAGTCTTATTGGTTCTTAACTGTTTTTGTTTTTCTCTTTTTTTGGCTACCCCATTTCTTCTGTCAATCATAAGTGTCTGTTGCTATCAAATTGGAATCGGCACACAAGCTTGCTAAAACACAATATTTAACTGCGCGAAAGGCATTTTCCCAGAAAACAAATATCAAATTTCCCAAGTCCGCTCCTAACTTTGCATGCTGCTTGATAAAAATATTAAAAAGGAAAGGCTTAAATTAATATAGAAGAGATGGCATCCTTCTAATTCATAAAAAAAAAACATAAGATTTTCAAATTTTCAACATAAAGCAGCAAAAGAGCATCATGATACAGCAAATGATAGAAGGAAAATCAAGAAAAGTAAAAAGGCGTGATCAAGGAATGCATACGGATCAATGAGGGTAACATCAGCGTCAAATTGAAGAGATCTGACGAGTAGAGAGCCTGCAATGCCCCCGCCTATCACCACTAACCTCTTCTTCTCTTCTCTGGATCCTTTCATTTCGTAATAAAGTTCTGCAAGAAATAATGAAAGGATATACAAAAGAATTGAGAGAGATAGAGCTGACAAAGAAAAGCAAACAGGTCAAATGAATTGTTGAGTTTGGAATTTGGAAGTTCGCCCCTTGAAGAACGGGCAGAATATTGACCCAGCGATGGACACGCTTCCTACTTTTCTTCCTGCTATCTCTTCAAAGTTTCGCTCGTTGGCCGCAATCCACATCATGAATTCCACGACATGAGTTGTCAAGAAAACTTTTTCTGCTATTTCTTTAAAATTTCTTTCGCTGCCGCAATCCACATCATAAATTCCACCACACAGAGTTGTGAAAAAAAAAAAAAAAAGGGTTAACCAATAAAAAAATACCTCAAACTTTCCGTGTTGTTAATGGTCACACTAAAACAACCTTTGTTTTTTTTTTGGGCATTCTAACTTTAAAACTTTGATATATTATCGCCCCACGTACAAAATTCACCTACAAACACTTTAGAGAAATTACTTGGTTTTAAACAGAGACCCACCGATGAAGATGGTCCTTGTCCTGGATTTGGCCACACCTTAACGGCTGTTGCTACAACCAACACTTGTAGACCTTGTCTACTTCTTTCATATGAAGAATACCCATTTGCAGGTCTGCGAGAGGAGAAAGTGACGTATTGAGGAAGGATATAGATGGAAATGAGTCCTATATATTAAAGGTATTTCAGTCATTTCATGTAAAATTCACGAATACTTTTTCAATGGAAGTTCTAATGTAACGCACACCGCCCAGTCCCGAGAAATCAACTGTGAAAGTCACCACGAAATAATTTATTCAAATAGTGAGAATGAATTAATATATTTTATAAACCTCAGACCAGAAATAATTTTTTCGGAAGGAAAAAATACCCATGCTTAGAGTCTCATAACAGTACTGGTCCTAATATTCAAGAATATAATATTTTTCTTTGACATTGAAAAAAAAAAATTAAAGAACCATAATTAAATTAAATATGATATTCAAATCGTAGTTTTCTAGAATTAGATTCTGTATATTTAACAAAATGTCAAACAGACTTCTAAAATAATCATGTAATTTGTTGGCAATATTCAGTAAGGTTTTAAAAAAAAATTGCCAAAAAATTATTAAAAAGAATGAAAAAAAAGTTGATTTCTTATGGAGCAAGCAAATAAAGATGCAAGTTATTAAAGAAAAAGCAAACTTGTATGAAAAGTAAATAAATAATTTAAATAAAAGAAAAAAGAATCACAATAAGATCATTAAGTTTTTTTGTTCCAATTTGTGAGGCATTTTCCTGGTAATTTATAACTCTACTTTCAGCTTCTTGTTAATTGAAGGTTCGCAAATTTCGATTCCATATTTGAAAATTTCTTTTAACCACTTGAGCTCTTTTAATTTGTCTTTAAGAATGGCAACCAATCTTGGTCGAGATCTCAGCAAACTTGATAATAATGTCGAAAGTGTGGCAATCAAGATGCCAACAAGCGTGTATTTCTGCTGGAAAACGACTATTCCTTCTCAAAGTTGAGAAGAAAAATTAAACAAGTTTAAACAAGCAAGTTATTTATTTTTTTTAAGGAAAAAATGAAAAATGAAAAATAAAAAACTTAATCCAAAACAAACAACACCTTGTCATATGATTTTGAGCAGCAATTCAAGGAAAATATTAAGTATAAAATGGACCATAATTCTGGAAGACTATGCATGGAAAAAGGAAACTAAGAAATAAATGTATATGTTATTTCTTTTTATTTATTATTAACTAATTTTCCTTTCCATATATGAATTTTCAATTAAAAAATTCTTTTTGTATTGGTTTTAACCTTTCCTTTGCATGTGTGAATTAAAATTTTTGCTTCATTATCGATGTGGTTTCTTGTTTATAAGTGATAATAACTCTGTATTACTGTCAGTTACCCTTTTAGTTAATTTTAATATTATTGGAATATAATTTTGAATTGTCTATCATATAGATGTTTAATTAAAATTTTTTTTTTTTGCAGTTTATTGATGGATTTTGATGAAACATATTGATGGATGTTCCTTTAAAGCAAATAATGATTCTACTAATCCAATAGAATTAACGTCATTTGCTTTCAGTACAAGTAGTAGACTTCAAAGTCGATTATGGACTTATGAAAACAAAGATATATTCATTTATTTATTGTTTCATTTATTTTTATTATATTAATGTAATTATCTTACTTTGAAATAGATGGATCTTCATCATTAGCTACAGATTGTTATGCCATTATTTGTGATGATAATGGTGGTGGTTTGAAATATTCAGGTAATAATATTTTTACATTTATTGATTTTATCATTTGAGTTTTTTAGTTATTTTATTAATTTATTTTTGTCATAATTGCAATTAAAGAGCTATTACTATTACCCTTGAGTGACACATTATGATAAGAAGCACAACTTCGTAATTAAAATTTTAATTTATCATTTTTGAACATTTATTTATGTATTAATTTATTTTCATACGTTTAATGGAAAGATACTTTTTTTTAGTTCTTTTATTTATTGATT
Organism: Jatropha curcas; assembly: GCF_041381405.1. Classification (NCBI taxonomy): domain Eukaryota; kingdom Viridiplantae; phylum Streptophyta; class Magnoliopsida; order Malpighiales; family Euphorbiaceae; genus Jatropha; species Jatropha curcas. The sequence continues at coordinate 13,062,468 of NC_143151.1, read as the reverse complement.
CAATATAATATAATTTTTAAACAATTTTGACATATGGGTAAATGGGTAGTTGCGTCTAATAGATACCCGTGGGTACCCATGGATAATGGGTACCAATGGGTATACCTAAACCCATTGGGTTTGGGCATGGTATAATATTGTCTACCTGATAATGTATTGGGTAGGGTATGCGGATAGGGATAGGGATAGGGTTTGGGTTTGGGTATGGGTACTGCACTACTTGACCTGCCACACCTTACCTTACTGTAAGACATGACATGTCGCCCGTAATATACTTAATACGCACTTAAGTCTTATAAATGCTTACTAAGTATACTACAAGGGACTTAATATTGTTGATTCTTTCATTTATATCTTGTAGAAAAGTAGATTTACTTATTAAATGTAAAACTCCTTTTGGTTCTTTCATCTGTTATAAAGAAATGTCTTTTTTTTTCTGTAATTTACTAAACATATGAAACATAACTTCCATTAAGCTCAATATGATTTCTTAAACATCAATTATATTAGCAAAAACATAAAATGGTTCCATAACCCATAAGTCCATAGATGGTTTAATTACATACTGAAATCCTTTTCAAACCTTAGATACATAATAGAAATTCATACACTCATAATTTACATGTATCTGCTCAAATATACATAGATGTTCTGTTAATATTTAATACATCATACATATTCCAAAAGAAGTCAAATATACAATAGCTACATCAGTAGCATATTATCTACATCAAATAAAAATGATCCTCTCCTAGTTCTTTCTCCTTGCCTTTTCCTGCGATAGCACAAAAGCAACTGTCGCTAAGCATTTTGCTTAGTAGTGTACTATTATAAAATAAACACAAATTTATCAAATCAAACTCTTTATATGAAATAATGAATCATAAGTCATAAACCCACCATGTTAAAGGAAATAAGAAATAATAATAATAATAATAATAATAATAATAATAATAATAATAATAATAATAATAATAATACCATTTAAATCATAAATTCATAATGTAGTCTTTACAGCTTTTATAGAATCAATTCCGAGGGCCATCAGTGTCTAATGTGCACATCTAGACCTGCTATCTACAACCTCAATCTGTAATATGATTTCAACAAAAGAGGGAGCAATCTACAACCTCAACATGGAGGGAGAATTTCATATCAATCATATATCATATAGTGATGATATCCATGTTCAATCGATCGTAATATCAACTTCAACAAATGAAGTGATATTCGGAGTAATAACCATGTCTATATCAGCTGTAAGACTTTTAAATCATTCCATTCATGTAATAATATTAAAATCACTGTGGGCAACATTTCCTTTCGCAAACACTACTAAAACCATTCAGTCACGGCCACCCCTCATACTACAGGAATCAATTGGCCAACATCCTCCTCTTTCAAGGTATAAGAATCATAAAATTCATTTACATATGGCATTAGGTCGTATGCTTTCAAAATAAGCTTTGTTCTTTAAAAACTTATGAAATCATTAATACTTTTTATAATTATGATTCATAAAGTAAATCCATTGAAAATCTTTTGCAAAATCAATCTCATTTTGTTTAAATAAAAGTAGGAAAGGCATAGTACACTAACCTGAGTTAGAAGGCTCCCCTAGCCTTTTTCCTCTAGCAACCACCCTCTCCTCAACTCCCTTTCTCTCAGAAGCTGTAGCATGAGATTAATACTCATATTAACTTCATACTACATAATATACACACATGCACTTCTATAGGAATGCAAATTAAGCATTAGAATGTAGTATCATGCTTTTTCTTTCATTTTCACTATGCTTGTCCAAGTGTCATATGACTTTAGTTTAAGCATGAAACACTTCATATCCAACACTTAACCACATCCTAGAAACATACTACTAACAATTAAAACAATAGAAGTCAATGGCATGCTAAATTCTTTCAATGTTTATGACATGCAGAATTTCAGCATATGAGCAGCTTGCATGTCGTTGGCTATATATTAATTTCCTCATATTCATTTGCCCTGAAATTTTTACAACATGTTCCCAACATCTTAGAGTACTGCCCTGTAAAATTTCATAATTTTTAAAGCTCATTTGCATTTTCAAATGACATAATTATAGAATCTGAATTTCAGTTTTTCTCATGCTGAGCAGCCTACATTGATTTAATTATAACTCCATTTCCTTTTAGCCAATGGCCTTTCCCTTTTAACATGACCTACCCAACATCTCCGCCTATCTCCATATAAAATTTCATGAATTTTGAAGTTCATTTTCTTAGTCAAATAGGTCAATTACAGAAGTTGAATTTCAGGCAGCCCAACTGTAACAAGTCCAACAATGATATGTTTGCTTAAGCATTCTCAACTCACTTCCAGCACCAATTCATTCAATTCAACTCTTCTATTACTTACATAACATCATAATATAAGATATATCAGAATCCCTAGGTCATGGCATATCAAGTACAAACTCAAAATCGTCCATCTTGGTGAATTATGCAAATTAGACTTTGAATTCATGCATAACTAGTTTCAATCATCTTAAATCACCTTAAAATCAATTCTAATCACTTCATCTTCACCAAATCAGAATGAACAAGCAAGCACCTCACTTCAAAGTTCATGGAATTCAAAAATTAATCCATAGAAAAGAAGGAGGAAGTGAAGATAACTAACCTTTTCTTAAGAATTACTTGAAAATTCCTTGATTTTCACCTCCTTTTTGCTTGATTTGTAATCAAAACTCTCCTCCTCTCTTCTTGACCGACTTGGGCTGTAAAAATGGGTGGAAAATGGCGTGGTTATCTCCATCTCTTCATAATAATATATAATAAACATTATTAAAAATTCCTTCCATGTCCTTTAAATGAAAATTGCACTATAATCCTCCCTTTTGTTTTTCCTTCATCCTTTGAATAATCTTTTTAATCACTTTACTTTAGTCCTATTAGGTATCAACCAAGTGTATTTAATATTCTAAACCCCACTTAAGAAAATTCATACTCAAATTACCATTTTTCAGGCTTTCAGGGTAAAATCGTGCTTTACCAAGAAGTCATTCCTCTTTACCTCATTTTTTTATTTCCTTTAATCTTTCAAATTGATTTGTAATCACATTAATTACCATTTAATTAATATTCACATCCTCAATATATAGTGTTTCCCATTATTCTAGGTTTTCCTTTCATTCAGATAACTGAATTCATCGAAAAAGCTAGAATAGCAAGAACTATAATGTTGAGGATATTACACGACCCAAACCCTACACAGTGCCATCCCTATTGAGGAGTTTTATTTGTTTACACTTCCAATAAAATAAAAATGTGACTCCACTATTGCAACTGCCCAATAAAATTTCAACCTCAAATTTGGATTGAAAAATTGGCTTCAAATTTGAAAGAAAGTTTGGACTATCATGTAAAAATGTCTACATATCTTTGCTATAAGTGTGGACTTGCTATTCTATGTGTTTGCAATACTTTAAATTGTCTATAATGTAAAGTTAATTAGAGCGAATATAAATTGGCACAACAATTTTGATTTAAGCATTGCCCTTTGGTGGGAAAGTTTCCCTCATTTTAGATTTATTAAAGTTGTGTGCATATCTCACTATATGTGTACACTTGATTATTAAGCATAGGCAGAAATTGTGTATATTATTCAGTCTATGCTTACAACTTGGTCAAATTTAATATGTGCACATAATTGTGAAGAAATTCTCATTTTATAATGCACGGTTAATTTGTTTTGGAACATTAATTGTCCAACCACAATAATGTCTGTCACTTTCTTGAAATTCTCCAAAAGTCAATATTTAAACTAAAATCTAAAACAAAGGCATGTTGGACTTTTTGCTTTGGCATTAGTCCCAAAGTTGCCATTTTAAGCAATTTTCTCTATATAAATAAAACGCAAAAAAAAAAGAGAGATTTTCTCCATGTAAGTAGAACGGAGGGAATATCATGAATTAAAAAAAAAAAAAAAGCGAAGACAAAGTTGTATATTTTGATTAAAGGGCCAAATAGTAATTCTCCCAATATTCAATTTTGGGTGCCCAGCCAAACCTTTTGAGGTCGATACCAACCAAAAGGTCAACACTCATATTAATCTAACACTATATACATGATGCTTACATTGTAATAAGCATTTTGATATATCATTTGCTCATTTTAGGCTTCTAGTGAAGGTTCAATTTTCTAGCAACTGCGTTGTGGCAGCTGCAATGGAGTTACTGGCTAGAAGAAACAGAATCATCATTTTCACCATTCAGAAAAAACAAAACGCCTCTCTAAATTGTAGCGATATTAACACATGCCTCTTTCAATGTTTTGGAAGTGACTTTAACATCCTTAACTTGTACTTCTGTTACATTAAGACATCCTTCTGTTAGGATTTTGTATTTTTTCCGTCTAATTGATATTGAAATGTCCAAACTAATCCCCCTTATAATAAAATGAAAAGAAGCTTTTTCCTTGGAAAAAAAAGTGAATAGTCATATATCGAAAAAGTGGAGAAGGGTGAGAGGAAATCGCCAGAGTTGTGAGGAGAGGAAATCGAATGAAATTATTGGATGTTTTGAATCGATTTTGAATGAAAAAGTACTCAATCAATCATTCTGTAAAATTCGAACGTGAAATCTCACATAAGATTTCGTTTTTGCTTTAGTTCAAGTTTTTGTTTGGTGTACTGAGTATGAACTCGTGCAAAAAAAAAAAAAAATTTTTACATGGAAATGGCTGTATTATAGTGTTTATTTGAATCGTGACTTAGAAATTTAGCTTTAAATTTGTTCATTTTGTTTTAGGATTTATAGAATTCGTTTGGAAAATTATTTGAAAAGGTTTTGGGTTTTGATTGCAATATGGCTTCCAAAGGCATCTTTACTTTAAAGTTGAAGTATTTGGACACAGAAGTGAGCCTTTTAATCGATAACCGACGTATAAGTGTTTCGTTCTTGAATCTCCTCAACGATGTGTTTAATGAGTTGAAAGTGAAATGTAAGTTTGTTGATATGACTTGGGGTGATTATATGAAGATTGAAAATGAGGATAGTTTACTTTTGTATTTGATATGTTCAAATTTGATGGTGTTATTGCAATAAACATAACTGAGAAGCATGTTGAAGGTGAATTTGATGCAAATGAATGTGATGTTGTAAATGTAGATGATTTGAATGAATCTGGAAATAAAAGTGGGTAAAAAAAAACGTTAAATATCAGGTGCTAAAATATGAGAAGATTTCTTTAGGAAGGATAAGCAAAATAATGGGAGAGTAAGTAGGGGTATAGGGTCTAATTGGGGCATTAAAGGGAGGGGAGGTAGAGTGAGTTTGAGAGGCAAGGCTTCTAGATGGAGGGGGAGGCCTAGAAGGAGCAGTGGGATTAAACACTTTATTCTTGGGCTTGGGACAAATAGAGAGCATGGGCCTACTATTGATTTAGATCCTGAGTCTTCAAATTCTCAAACTGAGCCTGTAAACCTAACTTAAACACTTACACAAAGCCAAGTAATTGACCCAACCCAATCCCAAATAGCTATAATCCTAACCCAATTCCAGTCCCAACCAACTACAAAACCAACCCAATCTCAGCCAACTAGAAGCCCAACCCAATCATAATGCCTAACTATCCCATAAACCATTGCTAGCCTAGCTTCCCTATCAACATAATCACTAAGATCAACACCAGCAAAATACAAAAACATGATACAATGACAAATATCCTTAAAGGCCCAACCACAGATTCAACATTCCCAGAAAGCTTAATCACTTCATGGTGTAGCCACATTATTTCCTCTTTCAATTCTCTTAGCTCATTGCAATTGCTTCTTTTCCTAACCCAAGAATCTAGACATTCAGTGCCATTCACAGATTCAACAGGTTTACACCAACCCAAGAAGGAGCCGCATACATTATTTTGACAATAGTAGTATAACTATTTCATTTCCCTATTGTCTCTGAAATTTAATTTTAGCCCTCTTCCCATACTTGCAGTAGGTGTTGATGAACCTACCTTCAAAGCCATTGTCACCGACACTTGAAGAAGCCATTGCCAAAGGTTACTCGGATGCAAAAGAAAGAAAACCCTAATTCTCTTTTCTATTCTCAGTTCATGCTATAAGGGAAGAGGCAAGGGTATTCAAAGACTGTGTTATTTGTTTCTCTCTCCTCCCATAGCCACTTGGTACAAAATTAGGCGGAAAAAATACAAAATCCTGACAAAAGGATGTCTTAATGTAACAGAAGTATAATTTTTTTTTTTTGAAAGAAGAATTATCATATATTATCTCAATGAAAAGTAATACATCAAACATTCGGGCACTGAATCCCAAACATGAACACGATTAAAACGATAGGACGCTCTAGCTAAGCAATGAGCACCTATATTATCGTGTCTTCTAATCCAACGAACCTGGACTAATGGAATGGAGGCTAACAACAAAATACAATCAGAAATACAATACCCAACTCACTCATATCTCTAATCTTGGACGAAAGAGCATTAGAAAGACATTGAGAATCTATTAGAATAGTACCTGCACTCTGAATATGCTGAGCTATAAACTGTAAAGTGAAGCGCAGAGCCAAACTTTCCGCCATAAGTGGAGATGGCTGACCTTCATAGAAACTGGAAATAGCGCGCAAAAAACATCCTTCATTGTCTTCAAAAACAGCCCCTATACCCGCTGATCGTATATTAGAAAAAATAGCAGCATCCACATGGCAAGTCCACTCTCCCAGCTCGGTAATAGCAGGTGCTACTTGAGGAATTTGTACCAGAGGCATTTGCGGCTTTACCAAGGCATTCTTGAAGTCTTGAAAAAGAATAGAAGCTGTAGCACTAACATTCATAGGATTCCATTCCCTTTGTTGCCAAAGAAATTTGTTCCTAGCATCCCACACACTCCATGCGACATAAGAGATAAAAGCTAACTTTTCAGAATTATTTTGCTTCAAGACCTGCATATAAAGATTTTTAAAAGAAAAGTTAGTAAAAGCCTCCTCCACCATACACACTTTCCAAACCTCCAACACCTTTGTGCACAATAATAATGCATGATTAACATCCTCCGCCAAATCACAATAAGGGCATATAGTGTCCACATTCATACCCCTTCTGCTCAATCTCTGTCGAGTAGGCAATAAGTTACGCAAAGTTCGCCAAATGAAATCTCTGACTTTTGGTGCAACATTCAACTTCCATATACTCCCCCACCCCTCACCCTCTATACTCTCGGCACCCCTTCCCAACACCCTCAAGGCAAGATAGTAACAAGATTTAGCACTAAAATTACCCTTCTTATCGTAATGCCAAATCAGCTCATCCTCCAAGTCTCTTACACTAAGGGGAATATCAAGAATAGTGTGGATATCTCGCAAAGAAAAAAGATTAATAATCTTTGCCACATCCCATTTCCTCTCCCCCTCCACCAAAAGATCTTTCACCAAGAGATTATTATCAATAAAGAGACTACCATCCTCCACATAAAAGACGCCATCAATAGGTAACCAAGGGTCCTTCACAACAGAAATACGCCTACCATTGCCAACCCTCCACCTAACTCCATGTTTCAAGATCATGTTAGAAGACATTATACCCCCTCCAGACAAAACTAGGGTGATGACCCGTTTGTGCATCAAGCAACCTCCCGTCACGGAAATATTTAGATTTGAAAACTCTATAAAGGAGAGTATTAGGTGAAGTCAGAAGACGCCACCCTTATTTTGCTAACATAGCCATATTGAAACAATGAAAATCCCTAAAACCCATTCCCCCATCTTTTTTACTTCCACACATTCGATTCCAAGCTAACCAATGAAGCTTCTTCTCACTACCCTTCGAACCCCACCAAAAACTATTCATCATTTTTTCCAACTCAGTACATAGACGCAAAGGCAATTCAAAGACACTCATGCAATAAGCCGGCAATGCTTGAATCACCGATTTAATAAGAATCTCTCTTCCTGCTTTGGAAAGAAATCTGTTAGACCAGCTATTTATTTTCTTCCACATTCTTTCTTTTAGGAAACCGAGAACTTGTCTTTTATTCCTGCCAATCAGTGAAGGTAAACCTAGGTAAGACCCACCCTCGAAGGAGTTAAACACTCCCAAAATATGGCTGATATCAGCTTTCACAATCATGCTAGTATTGGAACTGAATATAATACCCGATTTCTGAAAATTAATTGATTGACCAGAAGCACTCTCATATGTAGCTAAGATCCTTTTAATAGTTGTGGCTTCAGCATTGGATGCTTTGAAGAATAAAAGTGAGTCATCTGCAAAAAATAAATGGGAGATTTTGGGACACCCTCGACCAGCTTTACCACCATGAATTTTACCACACCTTTCCGCTTCAGAGAAGAGTAGTGACAAACCCTCTGCACAGACCAAAAATATGTAGGGTGATATAGGATCCCCTTGCCGTAGACCTCTTTCAGGAACAATAGAGCCGACTATTTTCCCATTAACAATAATAGAGTATTTAACGGAAGTCATACACATCTTCATCCAATTTACCCATATAGCACAGAACCCCATTTTCTCAAGCATGGCACACACATACGCCCAACAAACTCTGTCATAGGCTTTACTGATATCAATTTTCAGTGCACAATTTCCACATCTACCTTTACTTAGCTTCTTGAGATTATGCATCATTTCAAAGGCAATTAAAATATTATCAGTGATAAGCCTCCCAGGTATAAAAGCAGACTGATAGCAAGAGATAATCTTTGGTAATACACATTTTAAACGGTTTGCTAAGATTTTAGACACAATCTTGTAAAGCACGTTACATAATGAGATAGGTCTAAAATCAGTAACAAATTCTGGTCTATCTTTTTTGGGGATCAAAACAATTAAGGTATCATTTAGGGAATCTGGGAAAATACCTTTTTGTAGCCAATGGTTACATGCGGTTACCAAATCCCCACCAAGTAAAGGCCAAAATTTCTGATAGAAGGCAGGGTTCAAACCATCCGGGCCGGGCGCTTTATCAGGACCCATTTGAAAAACTGCTTCTTTTGCTTCTTCGAGCGAGATGGGAGCTGTCAACATGCAATTATCTTCATCTCTAATTGTGCTGCGTACCAACCTTAAAACGGGCTGAAAATTTGAGGCTTTATATGTAAAGAGATGAGTGAAATAGTCGATAAACAACTGCTGCTTCTCACACTCTGTTTCAACCCACTGCCCCGCAGCGTTTTGAATTTTATTAATAGAGTTCCTGCGTGTTCTTGCTTTGATTTTAGCATGGAAATATTTGCTGTTTCTATCACCATGCTACAGCCAAAATTGTTTACTAACCTGTCTTCTTCTAGCATCCTCTTGCGCTAGAATATTGCCCCACTCTCAAATTAAAGCTGAGTTATTGGCAAAAGGATCAACCTCTCTAGCAAAATCGATAGCACGCTTCAAGCTGTTCTTTTTCTTCCAAAATCTCGAATTCCTGTCTAGACCCCAACTTTGCAGTGCTTCTATACAAGCTTTTTTACGGAGCATTATATCAGACCCCATGGAGGAGGACCAACTGTCTCGAACTACTCCAACCAGATCTTCGTCATGAAGCCATGCATTATCAAAACGGAACTTCCTCTCCGTCCTACGAGGTACTGCACCCTCTACCGTCGAGACTAACAATGGATCATGATCCGATGTTGGTGAAACCAACGTAGTCTTATAAGCTTCCTGGAATAAACAGGACCATCGATTATTGGCCATAGCACGGTCAAGTTTCTCTCGGGTGATAATTCGGCCCAATCGTTTTAAGAACCAAGTAAATTTATATCCTTTAGAAGGGATATCACATAAGTCACTCTCCACCACTGCCTCCTTAAAACCATTCAACAAGTATCTAGGATATTGGTTTCCACCAATCTTTTCTGAATCAGCCAATAGATTATTAAAATCCCCAACACATAACCAAGGACCATTATTTCTGTGGGACAGATTTTTAAGCAAGTCCCAGGAGTCCTGCCTTCTACATCTTTCTGGAAACCCATAAAAACCAGTTAGGTGCCATGAAACACTAGAACAAAGTACCAAAGCATCAATAAAATTATTCGAGTAACAAGAAATGGAAACATCAACTTCATTCTTCCAAAGCAAACCAAGACCACCACTTCGCCCAATACAATCCACAGAAAAGCAAGAATCAAAACGCAATAAAGAGCAAAGTTGAACAAGTTTCATTTTATGAACTAAAGTTTCACAAAGGAACAAAATAACAGGGCGGTAAATTGCAACAAAGTCACATAGAGCTTGTACTGTCCGAGGGTTGCCAAGTCCTCGACAGTTCCACGATAGGATCTTCATTGCTTCCGGCCATCCTGCTTCACAGGATCGACCGATGTATGTTTCTCTGACTAAATGATGGTCGAAGTGTTACCAGATGCAGAATCACTTTTATGAGAAACAACATTGGTGCTATGAGTGGTAGGAAGAACTCGCGGTCTTTTTTTAGTCTCATCACTGATACATAAAGCCACATCTTCAAATCCTCCCGCTTCAAGAAAGTCATCTTCCATTTTATCAGAGTTTTGTCCCTCTTCAAGGTGTGAAGATGAACCATAAAAGGAATTACGAAAATTTCTCACCACAGTGTTATCTCCTTCCAAAATGGATGTCGAATTTCTAAATGTCCAATTTGCGGGAATGTCAGCAACACCAAATGATCGGATCCAGGGACTCTGTCGTCGCACTCCACGCCTCACCGGAGCACGGATACTATCATCCCAGGCCAAGATCAGTTCTGCTCTTGGATGAGATAACCGAAGATCACAGAATGATTTTGTATGGCCAATACGACCACATAGAAAGTAAATCGTGAAAACCTTCTCATATTGAAACCGAACATAAGAAACCTCACCAGACATAGCAATTAATTTCTTTTTACGTTTAAGAGGTTTACTGATATCCAGTTTCACTTTGATTCGAAGGAATTCAAAAACGGCCTCCATAGATGTCTTAAAGTCATATTCCAAATAAGATCCGATGAAATCACCCAATGCTCTAGCTGTTCCTTCATCAACAAGTCTAGTCGGCACATCTCTAATTTGGACCCAGATATCAGCAAACAATAAAGGGATCTCTAAAGGGTTTTCTCCACTGAGGATCTGTTGCCAAACAAGAAGATGTTTGTTAAAGAACCAAGGACCACCGGAGACAACCCTGTCCATATCAACCATGTTGTAGAAACGGAAGAGAAAACATTTGGCCTACTTCCTGGATATCCATTCCGCCTAAAGGATGCCAGAGATCTGCTAGTGTGTGTTTCATAGCCTCAAAG